>NC_056744.1:63481487-63556487 GCF_019279795.1 Protopterus annectens | reverse complement strand
CTGGGCTGACAGTCATAAAATGAAGAATCAAGAAATGTTGCAACAGTATAGAAAATATCAAATGTATTTTAGGACCAGAATGTGATAAAAAAGACACATTAAGTTAAATTACATGCCACTTCACTGATGAAAAGTTACAGAATCTTAACAGGACTCAAGCGTAGGTCCCCAAAACTGGTATTTGTAATAGAAATTCAACATCAAAGATTCAAACAGTGACAACATATTAATGTGGGTATAAGAAATAGGATACCTAGAGCAGAATGTACATAAACAATGGACTACAATTATTATTTCTGAGAATTAGTGGCATGTAATGATTTACAGAACAAATTGTTGAAGTCTGAGAGCAAGTATCCCTTATGTGCCATAAAATAACATCCGTCATGAAAACTTGTAAAGTGAGAAAAAAAAACAAAGAGAGAGGACAAATTAGCTTAAAATATAAATACTTGTATTGTAGTCCAACAGATACAGCCCTTAGACAAAAGTAACATTAAAGCTAAAAGGAAGTTAGGCTAATTGATGCATACAAACAACTTTATTAAATGATCGTGATGCATACACAGTAGATCTGTTTATTTATTTCTGAAAAATTGGCAGACAGTACTAAACATGTTGCAGTCACGCATAACACATTACTGAGTGTGACCTCTGTACATGAAAACTATAATTTAGAACTTGAAATGGAGAAAAGTGAAATACCCAGGGTACATAATCCAATTGTTAAAGTTTATAATATACTCTTATGGGAAGAAGTTAATTAAAAGACTGTTAGATTATGTTATTACTAAAGAGAATGTTTAGCATTCATAGGACGTTGTGAACAGACTCAAAAAGGAAATGATAGGAAAGACTTCTAAAGTCTACATAACCCACAAAAGTTCTTTTTTTTATTGATTTTTCAATAACAATCTTTTGAACAACAAATTATGATAAAACTACATACAAATTTTACAAAGGCCTCAAGCATTATATAAGGGAAAAAAAAGAAAAAAAAGAAGGAAAATAAAGGGAACAACAAGTTATATAAACTGTAAAGTAGGGTACAATATTAATTCATTCATACTTTCAATATGACTAATTAGATGAAGGCATTTCTGAATTCAGTGACTGAATAAGAGATAGAACTTTTGTCCAAGGGTTGTTAGTCCATTTTCTTGGGTATATTCTTGATTCTTTAACTTTTATTTTCATTGATGCTACTTCAACCAAAAGAGTCATGAAGTCTTGTAAGGTTGGAATGAAGGATGACTTCCATCTTCTTGTAATACATTTTTTGGCTACTGCTAGAATTGTACAAAGAAGATATTTATTTTTCTTATTCAATACAATAGATTCATTTACATTCAGAAGAATTAAAGGTTTTAATAATATAAAAGAATCAGTAAAGATGGCTTGGAGAAATATTTCAGTATCATTCCAAAATGTCTTAATGTGAGAACAATCATAAAAGATGTGAGACCAATCGGCCTTATTTTCTAGAGAGTATCTCCAACATATCACCTGTTCAGAGGAGTTAAATTTAGCAATTTTATTAGGAGTTTAAAAACCTCTATGCAAAAATTTCCAGGAAAAAATCTTCCATATTTGTAAATTAGAGGTTAATTTAAGAGAGTGTAATATTTTTGATTTATTCATAGGAGATAGGGACAATGTACAATCTCTAGTAACAAAAACCCAAAATTTCTGATTAGGAGTACTTTTATAAGTAATAACAATTTTATACATTTTTGAGATTAAGTTTTTCCAATTAAATTCACCATGCAGTGTTTCATGCATAAAATTATACATTTTAGTGATGAGCTACAGGAAGAACTCCGTATTGTTCTGCACAAATCTTGAGTAAATAGAAATAGACTATTGAGAACTAGCCAGTCTGATGATGGTAGATCATACACTTTGATCAGATTTTGTGCATCTAGTGCAACTAGGTTCTTTGTGCATTTATACCAGCATGTAAATTCTTTTCTTTCCCAACAGCTGGGTGTACCTAAGCTAATATTATCGAAAAAGTTTTTTGTAGTTTTAAAGGGAAATAGAAGCTGGATCCATAGTTTAATGTCAATATTGTTATTTAAGAAACTTCTAAAGGTTTTATAGATATGATTTAAATAATCTAGATTAGTAAATTTAATAGTATTATATTGTATATTGATACAGAGTACATACCAAAGTTTGTTAGTTAATTTGGTTAATTGTAATTTTTATTAGTTTATTTTCATTTAAGATAATACTTGTATGTAATGATTTCCAAGCTGAAGAATATTTGGGGTCTATCCAATTTAATATTGTTTTGAGGTTAGAGGCTTTAATGTTGGATTCTAAATCTGAGAAATGTATTCCTGCAAGTTCCCATGGTCTAATATGATTAGTTAGAGCTATCCTATGCTTTTTAGGGTGCCATAAAATTTTAATAGAGTTTTGTTTATTTCTTTTAAAATATTTTACCGGGTAATATAGAGATAGAAAGAGCTGTGTAATTTATTTTTGGCAATAAGATAATTTTAATTAATTGTAATCTACATTCAAATTTTAGATGTAATTTATTTCATTTCTCTGTGAACATTTTTAATGTGTTTAAATTTTTTTTTGTTTTAAGTTTAAAGTTAAATCAATATTTTCACATAGGTCAATCCCTAGGTACTTCAATGAGGAAACCTGTTTCCCAATTATTTCATTAGTAGTCAAATTAGCATTATCATTAAGATTTTTTTTTAGAAGCATATGGTTAGATTTAGAACTACTGATTTTTAGGCCAGAAATATAGTAAATGTTTTGACTACTAAATCTAATTCCTGTAAGGATTCTTCAGAGTTTATTAAAGTAAGTAAGATATCTGCAAATAACATTATTTTGGAATTAAAATGATTATTTATATTTAGGCCTATAATTTTAGGATCAGATTGAATTGCCAAAGAAAGGGGTTCTATTGCTAAAGCGAATAAAATTGGAGACATTGGGCATCCCTGTTTGGTACCATTAGTAATTTTTGATAGGTTCTGACATAAATGGACCTAATTTTACATATGCTAAGTTGTTACAATAAACATTTTTTATAAAAGTAATAAATTGAGTAGGGAATTTGTATGATTCAAGACTTTTAAAAAGATATTTCCAGTTTAATGAATCAAAGGCCTTCTCAGTATCGAGACTGATTATAAGAGCCTCTTGATTATCCCTATATCTTGAGTATGTCTATTATAAATAAATCCCATTTGATCTTCTGAGATGAGATAGGTTAATGATTTCTTAAATCTGTTAACTAGAATAGACAATAATTTATAGGCATTATTAATCAGAGAAATTGGCCTATATGATTTACACATATGAGAATCTTTATTTTCTTTTAGTATGGGAGTAATTAATGAGTATTTCCATGAGGGTGGAATTATACCTTGTAAATAAGATTCATTCAGAGCTTTGTGTAAGAGTGATATAGCAGAGTATGATAAAAGCTTATATATTTCATTAATAATACCATTTATGCTCAGTGATTTATTGTTTTTGCTTTCTTTAATTTTTTCATTAAATTCCTTTAGAGAGATTTGTTTCTGAATCTCATTAATCAAACTCTCTGGTATACTTTTAAATTCCAGGAAGTCTAGACTGTGGTCTGTGAATTCATGTTGAGAGTCATTGTTTTTGTATTGTTCCAAAAAGTGATACTTAATGGCATCTAAGATATCACTAATATCAATAACTTTTTTATTATTTCTCTC
The DNA here is from genome assembly GCF_019279795.1 of Protopterus annectens. Classification (NCBI taxonomy): domain Eukaryota; kingdom Metazoa; phylum Chordata; order Ceratodontiformes; family Protopteridae; genus Protopterus; species Protopterus annectens. Next base: position 63,552,765 of record NC_056744.1, on the reverse strand, counting down.
TTCATGGAACACATTTACAATATTGTTTTCAATGGAATTTCTTTTCACTCTCAGTGTTAGATTACACATATATTTTGGAGATACAGAGAAAGAATTTAGTTTTAATTTTTCTAGGGCCAAGTTGGTTTTATGAGTTAAAATGTCATTATATTTCTTGTTTAAGGATTCAATTTCCTTTTTCTTGTGTGAAGTGATTTTAGTATTATCGTTATTAATACAATTTGTTTTTATATATTAGATAATTCAGACTCCCATTCCTTCATTTTATTATTAAACCATGCAATAATTTTGCCATATAGATAAGCTTTCAATGAATCCCAAAGAATTACTAGATTTACTTCACTGGTTAGATTTGTATCTAAGAAAAATTCTATCTCTGTATCAAGCCAAGGTTTAAACTGTTTCAATTTAGTAATATAAGCTGGTATTCTTTTAGTGAGAGACATTTTTTTTAATCTGTTTGAAGATTAAAAATAAGTGCATTGAGATCAGACATAGGGCACGGGACTATTGTAAAGTGTGATATTTTTGTTTTTAGGTTTCAGGATATAAATATTTTATCAATTCTGGTTTGAGTCTTGTATCTAAAATCACAGTGGGAAAATTCTAATGAATTATCATTTCTGAGATAAAATAAATCATATAGCTGTAAGTTATCTGCCCATTTTTTTGAGAGGTTTCCCTATAGGAGTAATACGAAAAGGTCGCTTGTTTGTAGTTTCTGAGTCATTTAGTAAACAGTTGAAATCACCCCCTAAAATCAGGCTACCCTTAGAATTGTTAGTGATGAGTTATAAGTGTTTTTTACTGTTGTTACCCCAATTCCCAGGAACCAATAGGCATTGACCAGTGTCCAAATTCTGTTTCTAAATTTTATTATTGTTATTGTCAGAAGTTCTTCCTTATCTTCATAATTATATAAGATTTGAGGGGAGATAATGCTTTTCTTCTATAATGTTAGAACACCTCTGTTTTTTTAGTGTATGAGGAATTGGATAATCTTAGGTATTCATATGGGTTCCAGCTAAAGCTATCATTTATTTTGAAATGAGTTTCTTGTAAAATATTACTTGTGCTTTATTTAATTTCAAGTATTTTAATAGGTTGAGTCTTTTCCCCTAACTATTTATACCATTAATGTTTAAGGAAAGAAAAGTCAAGTCCATCTTTTTTGTTTAAAGGTTTAGAGTGTTAGTAAAATGTGATAGCAAACAATCATGATATTTAAAACTTGTGTACCCTTCCTGGAAAGAATATGTTTTGATGACAAGGTGCTGATTCCCAATATAAAATATAATTTAATAACAGTCTGAGGCCTAAAAAAAGAAAAAAACATTTAAAATTACACTTTTGATAAACAGTAAATCCATTAACTGACATGGAATGCAGAACATTCCTAATCTGACAGAATAAAAATATACAGTTAGATTAACCATCACTTCCAAAATTTTGAAACAAGTTTGCCCAACTCGAGGCTCCAGAGCATGTGTTATATGAAGGTCTATATATTAATTGGTATGAGAGCACAACAATATATTAGTGTAATATACAGTTTGATTATAAACAGTGCATCTAAATTTCACTAATAAACCTTTGTAAAATTGAAGTATATATATATTCACTTCTATATGAATAATTATAAAATCAGAGAAATAATATTTTGATAATGATCATGTATAAGTAGAATTATCTATTAAAGGGCTCAAAGAGCATTTGATTATGTAAATAATTCCAGTAATTTAAAGATGGATAAACAATAACAGTGTTCACCATAATGAATCAGTAAATTAATAGATCAGCACTTAAGTATTTATAGTCGAAGTTATTATATGTAATTAATTACTAAGGCATTTCCCCTACTATGAGGTATTATATGATTGATACTCCCTTATATAATAATTTCCCATATTTCCCTACTGCTACCAGCTTGTAACATTATTACAATAGCATAATCATGAGCAAGGGCATATGGAATTAAATTGTGCATTCACAAATGGTGATGGTTATAGGAGGAGATACTGCTCAATCAATTCCTATCTATCTCAAACTCAGTAAGTTTAGATAACCATGGAGAGATTCCAACATTAATTAATAAACATCAATTTGCTTTCTAACAAATTATGTATAGGTATATATTTGGTTAGGCACAGGGAAATCTGTACTTCCATAACGTTTAAATATCACATCTTCTATTGCAGCAAGTTTCACTACTGTCTAGAGTTATATCTACTTCTTTCCCCTTTATTTATTCCCTCCTTCTATTTCCCTTCAGTTTCCTTCTTAGCATTTGTCATTATATTTCTAAAGCATTAAGTTGAACATTTGAGCCTTGCACAATGAATCTCCGTTACTACATATTTGATCGTCAGTCTTTTACCAAAGTCAGACCTAGTGATCTAATTAGTTACAATATTACTGTGTCTATGTATAAACTTTTATTCTCAACATCGTAGTTACTGTCTTTTATATATATATATATATATATATATATATATATATATATATATATATATATATATATATATATATATATATATATATATATATATATATATATATATATATATATATATATATATATATATACATATTCATATGTACCCCTACACACACAAGCACACACATATGTCTACATATCATTACACACATATATGTTGATTTGCATTCCCTGTAATTTTTTTTGTCAATAACAAAGACAGGCAGTGTATTTGAAAAAAGTTTGGGAATGGAATTAAAGGAAAACTTGCCATCTTAATGTGTTGTTCAATTATTTATTGCTGTATTAACAGTCAATCTCTTATAGCACGCCTCAGGTAATGATGCATATATTAGAGTCTATTATTACAAACTTTGTTGTGTGTAAATAATAAGTCAGACTTATTTTCATTTAACTCCAGCTTCAATAAATGTTCAAAGAGTTCTAGAAACCACTCATCTAGCTAAATATCTATCCACCACTCTTTTTCACCACTATTGTGTATGAGAACAAGGTGTCATTCCGACATTGGTAATCTTCTAGGACTCTAACATTTTGAAATTAGCTTAACTAATTTATATTCCAAATTGCAGGGTGGCAATTATTTGTAACAGCACTAAGGATAGTAAAATAGAAAAATTATTAATAACTTAGATATGTGTGCCACTTGAGCCAGTCTTTATAACAGCTATATTGTACATCTCCCCAATAACAACACTGTAAGATACAGCAAAGCCACACCAGGTGGAGCAGACGTCCCAAATCAAATCTGAAAGAACCTGAGCCCAAATGTGAAATGATGGTACTACGAAGTGGTTTTATACACTCCCTTATTATTTAACTCACTGGGTAGACTTTAACAGGAACAGTTTAGATGTATTTAGAGCCAATTGGAATGGAGTATTTATGTTATATTCTAATAATTTGCCACCAGTTTATTTCTTCATTTAGGAACATGTAAAAGCTAGCGATACAGTGTGCTATAGTATTTCCTTACTGATGTCATGCTACTCAAAAAGAATATCACTTTACTAGAAATCTACTTGAGTGGATGAAACCTTTCTAGAAAATCCATAAAGGTAATTATGAAGTATTTGCTTATTTCTAAGCTATATTTGCCATTAGTGATCAGTGTTTATAAGCGGTGACAATTGTAATTGATCAGCTGTTCAACAGAAAGTTCTTTTTCTCTTTCCTTCCTACTATTTATAGAATACTTTCATTTAATTGTATGCATCTGCTTGTGTATAAAACAGGGTAGTGATGTATTTAACTATTAGTATCATGTTATGGAAAGTCAATTTATTTATTTTTTTGACCTGCTAATTTCCCAAAACACTTGATGGGATTTGAAATGTAACTATGATGTCATCATAATTTACATAATCCTGCCTTGGTTGCTATAGAGATCAGTTACTAGCGGATTTTATTTTTATTTAGAACAAACTGGTATTTCTACTAATTATTAATATTTAATCAAATGTCTTGTGTACTTTATATTCCAGACAACTTTCAAGCTGCTAAAGCAACAACACAGGCAAAGGAGGTCTCCGTTACACGTCAGCATCACTCACACAGCTGACCACGGAGTTCTAATACAGTACCCAAGCAATGTAGTCCAACAAACAAATCCAAACTGCAGCTCAGATAACAGACGTTGACTAAAGGACACCGAGTCTCCAAACCGTAAAAAATGAAAAAACAGGTTTATTGTGTTGCCAACGAAGTAACCAAACAATAAAATACAAAAGTAACGGTTAAGCACTTTTTGTCTTAATTAAAAAGACTTCTTCAGACCTATAACAGTAGCACAAGTACTCACTTAAATACAGACCACATGGTGGTTTCAAAAAATGTTTACCAATGGTAGTGCATAAGTAATTAAGTCTGAAACATGACATCAGCAACAAATCTAAACCCAAAACGGCAACAGTAAAACGACTGGGAAACAAAAATGCATAAACAGCTGTAGTGCACAAATAGCAAATTAAGACGCATTAATTCGCTGCTATTTAGTAAATGGAGAATAACTCTTAAAACATGTAACAAAAAATAAATATATATATATACATGAAATAAATTGTGTAAATCTTGTTATGAATAGCCAAGGCACTCCTAATAAATTTTTAAAAACAACACACTATGCTTGTGTGGTTGTTGAATTAAATAAAAGGCTGCAATTTCAACATTAACCAGTGTTGATAGGCTAAACTATAATGCTTTCACAAGTTACCAACAAGAGTGAAGCAAGCTTAGGTATGAAATAAAACATATATTTCAAGGTTTAAACGTGAAACAAAAACTCTACATTCTTTAACTCTACTGCAAGTAGAGCTGTTGAAAGACATAGTCAAACTAAGAACTTGTTTAGTGCATTAAGCTCTTTAATTTCAGAATACAGGCAATGGAAGTGACTTCATTTAAACCTGGGGGGTTATAAGAGTTGAGACACAATTGCTAAATCAACTCCTGTCTTTCCAAAATTAGGTGGTAAGGACCCCCTTTTAGATTAACAGTAACCTGACAAATCACTCCAAAGTGAAAGTGGTGTGTTGGATGTTCAGCACAGTGACTTGCCAAAGCGTTAAAGGGTGACTTTTTTCTAATATGGTAAGTGTGCTCATAAATCCTCTCTCTTAGTTTTCTGTCCGTCTTTCCAACATAATATGCTGGGCAGGCTACACAACTAGCCAGATAGACAACGGATTTTGAGTTACAGTTAAATCTACCCTTAGTTTTTACCTTAAAGGAACGTGCTGTGAATTCTGTCCCTGTTGCAATGTATCTGCAATAGTTACAGTTTTCACATTTAAATGTACCACCAGATCTACTACAGGTCTGGGGTTCCATTTCTAAGATCTGTTTCAAGTTTCTGTTCTTTCTGTAAATGAAAGATGTGGAATTACCCAACTTCTCCAACACATCTGGTTCCATCATAAAGATGTTACAATTTCTTTTCAATATAACCTCAATTGCTTTAACTTCTAAACAAAATGAGGTAACAAAACTGCTTGACATCTTCCTGGTGGCTACAACTACTATTTGTGTACCATCATGATTTATATTAGTGGTTACTTCCAAACTCTTATCCTCTTCTGGGGTAACTGACCTAGTAGTAGGTCTAAGAAGTGGTTTATAAAACCCTTCTCTCCTTTTGTTTACAACTTCATTTACTAGATCAAGAACCAATGTGTCTGGGTAACCTCTCTTAGGTTCATAGGTTCATAGGTAGGTACTAGGCTATCTGCCTTAGGGCATTTATAAGCCTAGCCAGAATGTGTTGGCTTTTGCATCCCATTTAGATTTGATTTGATTCCTGAGCCTCTGTCCAGCAGGGCCATAGAAGTGATCCCCGGAGTAAATTTACGATTTCCCATCCACTCATCAAGATTTCTCTTGAAGAGGGTCAGTGAGGGGCTCTGCCTAACATGGACTGGGATTTTATTCCAGAGCGAGGGAAGCCTCTGGGATATTAATCTATCCCTCCAGCTTGTCCTATTTATTGCTGTGCTGAGGTTTAAATCCCAGGAACATGTGGCCCTAAGGGATTTGGTTTTCTTGAGGTGGAGCATGTCCATTAATTCCGGGTTAGACATGGCCTTGTACGTCAGGCAGAGATCACTTCTGAGTAGACGGTAAGCAACTGAGTAGAGCTGGAGTTTCTTTAATCGAGCTGCATATGGCATCTGTTTGAGGCCCATGATCCTCTTGGTGAGGTACTTCTGGTGGTTTCCAGTTGTTGCAGGTGTTGGGTAAGGTACATCCCAAATGGGGCATGGTACTCTATTATGGGCCTGATGAGGGATGAGTAAAGGGGCACAATGACCTCTCTTGATCTAGATGTGAACCTTTTCATGATTAGGTGGGCTATATAGAAGATTTTTCTAACCACTTTGGCAATGTGATTATCAAAGTAGAGGTTGCTGTCTATTTGGGTCCCCAGATCCCTAATTACATCTTCCGTACTTAGTGGATTATCACCCATGTGGTAGTTCGTGGGCACTTTATTTTTCCCAAAGGGGATGACTATGCACTTTTTGGCATTTAGCTTGAGGCCATGGTTCTGACACCAGGCATTCATCTCTGTAAGACCCTTCTGGAGGATGTCTATGTCAGCTGGAGAGTTGATTATGGCTCCCAGTTTGCAATCATCTGCGAACTTGGTCAGCCATAGTCCTCCCGTGCTTGCCTGTACCTCAGAAAAGTATATACTGAACAAGAGGGGTGCCAGGACTGAGCCCTGTGGGATGCCACTTGTAACCGGTTTGGAGTCGGACATGGCACCCGCAACTCTGACCATGTGAGTTCTATCCATGAGCCAGATTGCAACCCATCTCGTGACATAGGGGTTAATGTTCAAGCTGGTGAGCTTATCTATAATGCCAGAGTGGGGTATTGTGTTGAAGGCCTTTGTAAAGTCTAGGTAGGCTGTGTGGACTACCTTTCCCTCGTCTATGGCCTTGGTAACTGTTTTGAAGAAGTCTACTAGGTTTAAGAGGCAAGATCTACCTTTAATAAAGCTGAATTGGGTAGGGTACAGTGTCTGGAGGTTCCCAATGTCTTTGTTTATGAGTTCCATGATGATGTGCTCCATAGCTTTGCAGACCAGGCTAGTCAAGCTTATAGGGTGATAGTTCCTGGGATCTGTTGTGGCGCCACCTTTGTGGACAGGGATAACTGTTGCTGTACACCATTCTTTGGGTACATATCCTGTAGTAAGGCTGAGTTTGAATAGTGAATTTAAGTGAGGGTTTAGTTCTTTTTGGAGCTCGTGTAAGACACAGCTTGGGATACCATCTGGTCCCATTGATGCTGTGTTTTTGGCTTTGGAGAGGGCTGTTTTCATCTGTGTGTCTGTGATGTCTGGGGGGCCTACATTCTTCTGGTATGGACACGGGCCCTTTTGGGGGTGAGGGGGGGTAATGTTTGCACTGAACCTGTCCGCCAGGATTTTGGCAATGTCAGTGGGTTCAATGTATTTTTTGCCATTTTGCACCAGCTCAGAGCAGATCTGAGAGTTGCCACATAGATTCTTGACATAGCTAAAGAAGGCTTTGTGATTATCTTTAGAGTCTTTGGCGATTTTTCTTTTGAAGCTGGCCTTGGATGATTTTATGAGAGATCGTAGTTTCTTGCTAATACTTATCAGGGATGCCTTCCCTTTTTGGGATTTTGCTCTATCATGTAGTTGTTTCCTCCTTCTGTTGTATAGTTTATTTATGGCCGGGGTACACCAGACTGGTCTCTTCTTTTTGAAGGAGTGGGTCTTTGTTTTACTTGGGATGGCTTGATCCATGCATTCCTGTGGGTGCTCATAGAATGCATTTGTAAAGGATACTGCAGTTTGGGCAGCATTTTCCATTAGTCCGGGGGCTTTGAAACATTCCACATCTGTCTTGAGAAGTGTGAAGTTTGCTTTTGAGAAATTTTTCACAGTGGTTTCCTTGGCTGGGGGTGGGGTCAGGATGTGGATGTCCAGTGTGATTTGTTTATGGTGTGATCTTACCAACGAGGGGTTTACCTCTGGTGAGGAACATTGAGCCCCCATGTTGGTGATGACCAGGTCCAATATGTTGTCATCTCTTGTGGGAGAGGTGACCAGTTGTTCCAGGGTGTTTGAGTTTATAAATTCCAGGAAAAGTTGGGCAAGGGAGTTGGGACTTGAGTAGTTTTCCCAGTCAATGTTTGGGTAGTTGAAATCACCCAATATCATGGTGTTTGGTGAGACCTTCATATTCTCCAATGTTCTCAGGAATGCCGAGTGGGGGTCCTGAGACAAGGTGGGTGATCAGTAGCAAGCTACAAACTGAAAAGCAGTTTTGCCTACTGTTAGTTGCTCAGGAATGGTCTCCGAGGCTTCATGCAGTGCCACTAACCTGGAGGTGTGGGTATCCTTGACGAAGATGGATACAATCCCGACTTTTGTATTTCAGTCCAAGTTCTGGGGCCGAATGATATGGTAAGAGTTATAGCCTGGTAGTGCTGGGGTGCTCTCTGGAACCTTGAACCAGGTTTCTGTTACTGCACAGATATCGATTTTCTCCATACTTAGGAGTGCCTCGAGTGTGTGCATTTTGGGGTTTAGACTTCTGGCATTGAGTAGCATTACCCTCAGTTTTTTGTTTCTTGTGTTGTCTATGGAGGTGGGTTTGTCTTTTGAGCCTAGCCTAAAAAAGGCACTATGGGGGTGGCAAGAGCCTTAGCCAGTATTTGAAAGCTCAGGGGTGACAGATGCAAGCCATCTCTAGCGAAGCAACGTGGCTTGTCGAGCATGTCATTCCAGGCTGACAGACACTGGATCCCCTTTGAATGACACCAATAGTTTAGCCAATTGTTAAAATTGATGATTTTGTCTTTATACTGTGGCATCATTCTTGGTGAGGGCAAGATGCTACTCAGGGTCAGGGTCATATCGGCCTGGTCTACATGATCAGAGAGCTCCTCTATGTCTCTTTTTATATAGTCCAGGGAGGTACGTATCAGGTCATTCACACGAACATGGACAATGACAGAGTCATATTTGTACTTGCTTTGGAGTGACCTGAGTGCTTGTGTTATGTGGTGGATCCTGGCACCTGACAGGCAGCTTACAGTGACCTTCTCCTTGTTCAGTTTGGTGAGCAGGACGTCAAGTGTGCCTGACAATAGAGTCTGCTATTACTAGTGTATTTGGTGTGTTATTTAGCCTTAAGGGCTGCTATTGTGTGGCACACAGACTTTGTGAAGTATGTGATACGTGAATATTGTTTTGGGGTAGTGATTGCTTGGATGTCTGCTTTGGAGGTCTATGCTGCTTTGGCAGGTTTTTATTTAGAGCCTTCAAGTATGTCTTTGTGTGTTTATGTGTCCTGTTTGTTGGTGCAGGCACAATTGGCCTATGTGAGGCTGGTTGTGTGGTGTGAGTGGTTCCCTTCTCCTCCTGACTGGCTGTTCCAGCCTTGGGTTGAGAGAACTTGCCCTCCAGTTTGGCTGTATAGTTTCATCTCTCACATATATTTGAGTTTGTTGGAAGGAGGAGAGGGTTGTCTGTGTACATAAGGCAATTGTAACATTGCCTCAAGATTCCCAGATTCACCAGCTGGACTGGAGTGTAGACCTGAAACTGCCCTTTGGACATGCCTGAATAGTTTAATGATCTATTTTATTGATTGTCCGGATGGGACGAATAGGGAGCTTTTTACTTCTATATAGTATAAGGGGGGTGCAGTGCTAGCATTTGTTAGCGCTTTACTGAAAATTTTGAACAAGTGCTGGGCTGAAAAAGGAAGGCTGAGTGCTTAATTTGAGAGCTTGACTAGTTCTAAGGGAAAAATTAAAGAGCAGACTTTGTGGAGCCAGGAATAGTGTAAACCTGTGTAACCAGCGCTGCAGTGCAAAACCACGCAAAAATGTGCAAATACGGGTTTTAAAGCAGGGAGCTTGAAAGAGATAGGAATTGGCTCAAAACAGCCAATAAGCTACTAGTTGCTGGGCTGAGACCACTCCTCCAGGGACAGATAGGCTGCTCAAAGCTCCCCACTCTCACTGGTGAACAGAGAAGTTTCCTCCTATCCAAGTAAGGATATGGGCAACTCAGGAACTGTACCACAGCCCAGAATTCAGCATAACCTGAACTCTGGACTGTTCTAGCTTAGAAAAGGTAGGAAACAAGATTTTTTTTGTTTTTGTCTTTTTTTTTTTGTTTTTTTACAGAACCAACAGTAGCTTACAAAAAACACTGTAAATGCTATAAACTTTAAGTGTCTCACATTCTTCAAGGAAGGTCACTTCATCAGTCACCATCCTTGCTGCATGGACAAGTTGTCCTTTAAGCACAGATCTTTTCTGGTGTGTAGGGTGACAACTCATGTAGTAAAGCATGGAGTTAGAATATGTGAGTTTACGGTAGATCCTGGCAACATAGCGTTGTTCTTCGATGTTCTTTTTTAACTCGATGTCTAAGTACGTAATGGAATTCTCATGGTATGTGTGGGTGAACTTAAAGAAACTGGTGCTGCTATTAAGATGTTGTACAGTACCCAAACAAGTTTCTTAATGCTATACGAAGCTCAGTTTACAGACAACCAGGAGAGCACTTGGATGCAGAGAAAAAGAAACTGCTCTTCAATTCAAAGTTCGAGGTTACTTTTCACGAAAGAAACAAATGACAGTTTAGAATGTCAAAATGCTAATCTGGAAACAAGATCAGGGAAAATAAATTATGTCATGTTTAAATCATATACTGACAAAATGCTTGAAAAAAACAAGTGTTCTTTACAATATATACATAAAATCGAGTTCTGATATTATCTATTTCAGGTTTCTGATTAAACAGACAGTAAATTAATCCTTCCCCTTTTTTTTTCTCATTTCCCTCCCTCTTTCTCCACTCCCTCCCCTAATAAAAAAATATAAAAAAAAAGGAGAAAAGGAAGAGGCAGTTCAAGAAAGAAATAAACATATGTGTGTAGGATCCAACTAACTATACATCCTAGGTAACACTAGCAGTTGTATCTAATAAGAATATAGTAATATTAATTTTAGATTGCAAGTTTCACTGGTTAAATAAATGCAGAGTTATACAAGACAAGTAATGATATATACTACTTTAGGTTTCCATAAACATTTTATGATTTAGCTTGATCTTTGATAGAATTAGGAAGTCCAGTATTTTTAGCTCCAGTTTTCATTTTCTTCTTTCTTACATCCATCCAGTTATTTTTCTCAGGTGATCTTTTAAGGGTTGTAGATGGTGATCAGTCCATGCCTTCTGGAATTGTAATGATGTTGTTTTGGAAAAAAGAAACAGCTTCTTCGACACTGTTAAAAGATCTCATCTCGTTATGATGGTAGATTTTGATTTTGGCTGGATAGACTAATTGTGCCTTCATTTTATTTTGCTTTAATAGTCTTACCAATGGCCAAGAGCTTTTCTTTATTTCCAGGACTCTTGTGGAGTAATCATTATCTAACCTTATTTGGTTTCCTTTGAAAGACAAGGGACTTTTCCTCCAAGCTGTTTTCAGTATGAGTTCTTTATCTAAGAAGGATAGGAACTTCACAACTATGGATCTTGGAGAAGCATTAGGGGAAGGAGGGATAGGTTTCCCTATGGCTCTATGTGCTCTCTCGATCCCATATGACAAACCTTCTTTTAAGTCCAAAAATTCAGGCAGCAAGGAATTTAGGAAGGAAATAATATCTTCTCCTTCTGTTTTTTCAGAGAGACCAAAGATTCTAATATTTGTTCTCCTCTCTCTATTTTCGACATTGTCTACTTTATTTATCAGCCAAGTGTTTTGTTGCAGAATGGTCTCACAGTGGAATTCATCTTCCTTAAGTCTTTTATCTATATCATTCAGTGAAGTCTCAATGTTCAGAATTTTGGATTGACCAGAGAGTGTTTTGAGACAAGTGGAAATTTGGATGAGACTCTTTAATGATCTCTTGCACTTCATGTCTAATAGTTATCTATAAACATATGCAAAGGATTTTTTTTTGTTTTTAACAATTCATGAATTCTTAATTCCCTTATTATACTGCTTCAATTCTTACAGAACATGTGGCTCTACGCATTACAGCATTATGTAATGATTTCACAAATGCCAAAGGAAGAAAGGGGTATAACTTTGACTGAAAGGAATTAAACCATCAGCCATCACCAATAAAATAAATATAAATATTTATAATAAAGCATCTGCAGATAAAGTCAAGTCTCAAAGGTAAAGATCAAAAGCTGAACTTTTAGAACAATAGTCAGGTGAGGAATGAACATTTAAAATCTGAGTTTAATGCTGAACTTACATTCAGTCAAGTTCAGTTGTGTAGAAGCTTCACTGAATTTGAATATTCAGAACAATTTCTATAATGAATAAATATGTTTACAACATTGTAAAACTACTGAAAAACAATTTGTGGAATCCCCAAAAAACATTTAACATAACCAGGGACACTCTGGGAATGAGCTCACATTTTCCTTGTACTTATATGACCTACTGATACAGATTCTATAACCAAAGACTAGGTACACAAAGGAGATTAGAGGAATACCTATAGAGTTGTAGGTGCATTATATCACTTAAGCCTGACTATGTAATATATATAGATAACTAAGACAAAAGCAACCCTGAGAATTAGAAGATGTAATGGATATGAGAGGCATATCAACTACTTTTTCTTTTCCACTCTACTCATACCCTTACCCTACCTCCCACTTCAGTCATCTGCTATTATATCTATGTTACATCTCTCGGCTATTCCTACTGTGACAATAGCTAATTGTAAATATTCTTTCAAACTGACCCATACCTTAAGATATGTTCATTATATTTCCTTTTATTATGTAAACATTGTTTTAAGATACATAGATATTGACAATACTGTGTCCATACTGCAAACCTGTACATAAAAAAAAATTATCTTTTTTCTTTTTTATTCTTTCTCTTTAGCTATGATGTCTTACTATATTATTTTAATATTACAATTTGCCTTGCATAATTACTTGCTTTTAATTACAAGTTTCTGTTGCACTGCACTTGTACTTCTTTGCAGTTCTGCTTCATGTTGCATAATAGTCTGGGTTATGCCTAAATATTCTCAGACCAGTGCATGTACACAATTAACAAATGTAAAAAGAGGTCTGATAAGATGATAAACTGAGGTCCCATCTGCATGACATGTTGGTTGCTCATGTAGATACAAATGATCTTACTGCACCTATCAAAAATAGTAGGGACTTTATTTATTTATTTATTTACACATCATAAACTTAAACATTGCAAAACTTAAAAAGAGTTCAATTATACATTCAAAAATAATTTATTGTAATTTACCCTCCCCAACATCTATTCAACAACCATTGTGTGTAGACTCCAAATGTAATTGTTTTATTAGTATTCTTTCTGCTTCTTATTTTAGTTTGAATTGTAAAAATGAATAGTGTTACATCAAGCTAGCTTCTACTTGTAGGCTATGCTTATTACTATGAGGTTGATAATCATGATTTAAAATCCTTTGTATTTTTATCAATATATTAGTTTTCCGTGGGTTAAGCTGTTACTGAGAAGTTGATCTGATGAAGTCCAATTGGGAATGAAAGTGCTTATCATAAGTTAAAGGTGAGTTATTCTAGTGACTAAGTCTGTTTGAGTTTGTTTCTCCAGTTCCTTCATAGAAGAAGAATTAACAGCTGATGTTTTAGACTGCTTATTACTGTTGCATCATATTGTGATGTTTAATGCTTTTATTTTTCATCTTTCAGTGAAGTCAGTCCTCTACCTTAATGCTGGGTACAGCTACCTATTCACATCTATGTTGTGGTTTTTATATCCTAAATAATCCAAACAGCTTCAACCATCAATTTACCATTATAGTCTTTTTCTCCTGTATTTCCATATCATCCATAAATCAATATACTCATATCTAAATTAACAAAAGCATTATTTTTAAATTCCTTTTTACATAACCACATTTCTTTCATTCTATCACATCTTAAAAGAAAATGTTCTCTAAATTCTTCAGTAACACAAATACTATATAATCTGTCACTCCCTTGTTTATATTTCACACCTTTTACTGTCAATTTCACCACCAGTCTCCATAAGAAATCCTGCATTTCAACACAATTCTTAACTTTAAGATTTTAATTTTTTTGAAATTACTCCCACTTTATTTCCGTAATATAACATTTGTTCAGTATATCACCCACAAATGTTTCTATTTCCTTTACATTTAAAGTAATTTATTTTCCATATTTTAATTTAAAATATTCCCTTTCTTTTTCATTTAAGAATATTTTCCTCTTATAACCATCCCCATACATTTTTATGTCTAATATTTGCCCATAGATTTTTATATCTACTATTTACCAATATAGTCAGTATCTTTTTCTCCCATATTTCCATACCATCCATAAATCAATATACTCATATCTAAATTAAAAGCATTATTTTTAAATTCCTTTTTACATAACCACATTTCTTTCATTCTATCACATTTTAAAATAAAATGTTCTCTAGATTCTTCAGTAACACAAATACTATATAATCTGTCACTCTCTTGTTTATATTTCACACCTTTTACTGTTAATTTCACCAACATCAGTCTCCATTAGAAATCCTGCATTTCAACACAATTCTTAATTTTAATATTTTAAGTTTTTTAATTACTCCCTATGTATTTCCTTAATATAATATGTATTAAGTATATCACAGAACATTTTTCTATTTCCTTAACATTCAAAGTAATTTATTTTCCATATTTTAATTAATTTAAAATATTCCTTTTCTTCTTCATTTAAGAATATTTTCCTCTTATAACCATCTTCCACACATTTTTATATCTAAGCTTTAGTATATATAATATTTTTATATCTAACCCACATAACCTCACATATACAACCCCTCTTAGTACAATTATTTTTTTTTTTTAGAATTCAACAGCTGTAAAGATGATAAAGAACAACTTTGTTAATCAATCCCAATTCTCAACTTTTTTTCTTTGCAATGTAATATACCCCCATTTACTGCACTTAAAGTTGAATTTCAAATAAATGAGGACATTTCCAACATCAATTTTTCCAAAGAAAAAGGAAAATAATGAAGACAACCTAAATAACCTAACATTCTTAAAATAAAATAATAAATCAAATAAACCCTTTTCCTAAAAGACAACTCAAAATGTACTTTAAATATTAATAATTTTCCTAATTTCATTTAATATTTTTTTCTATTTTTAAAATGTTTACTCTTTTACCAACTCTTAAACCTAAAACATTTAATTCCAATATATAAAAAGATATGCTATATTAACTATGTCCTAAAACCCTTACACTTTTCTTGTTTATTTTTAGCATACTTTTTTCAAATATTCTTCAGCTACAAAAATGACTTTCTAATGCATTCTCTATTCCTTTTAATAACTATTAAATCAGCAGCATATACCAAAAAAATAAAGGAAGTCTTTCATTGTTCTGAAAAATGTGAACCACCCTCAATATGTTCTGTCATCTTTCCTATCACA
Organism: Protopterus annectens; assembly: GCF_019279795.1. Taxonomy (NCBI): domain Eukaryota; kingdom Metazoa; phylum Chordata; order Ceratodontiformes; family Protopteridae; genus Protopterus; species Protopterus annectens. The sequence goes on along the minus strand of NC_056744.1, from coordinate 63,537,290 downwards.
GCATTTATCACTAACACAAATAACATCCCACTCAGTGGATATTACTGCTTAATTCCCTTTCTAACTTTAATCTCTTTACAGAACCATCCACTAATAATAACTTGGTTGTATGCTTTTTCATAAACGGATCTGACTACATTAATGACATTTTCATTAAAGCCATATTGAACTAAACTTTCTACTAAATTCTCATGGCTAATATTGTCATATGTCACAATTTCCCCATGATCTTTTCTCATTTATAATGCTATTAACTACTTTTTTAATGATTTTAGCATATCCTTTCAGTCTTTCCCTTCTATACCAAAAATCCCTTAATATAAAATGCATTTTAATAATTTAGCCACCCTTCTGCAGAATTTGCATAAATAATGCGTAATCCATATCGCTTACCATCATAGGTCCCCAATTTCATATGTCTTTTCTGCCCTCATTCTTATATACCAACTTCACAATTCTTTCACATACCTTTTTTGTTACTTACCTCTAGTTCAAACAAAAAATTCATAATTCTCAGTAAAATTCCTATTTTATTATCTTATAATGCCTTATTATATTCATGCCCCTATTACACTCATTAGTTTTACTTGCTATAATAAATTTTTCAAATCATGAATCTCAATTATTTTCATCAGCAATCTCTTTAGTGGTATTTTTAACATTCCAGCCTTCTATATTTCTCATCTAAGAACTACAACATATCTCTTCTAAATATATCCCCACTCTATACATAATAGCAGTTAGATCATATACTTCAGTACTTTTTTCCAACAAAATATAACTCATTCTTCCTTTATCCTTTTTAATCTTTCTTCAGTTCTACCCTGTAGTGAGTATTTATGTTTCAACAACAAAGAACTGATATTATCTAAATTATCTTAATTTTAGTTTGCTTTTTCCTTATATCTTTTTTCAGAAAAATCTAAACTTTGTACATATTGCATTAAAATCTTATTATAGTTTTTTTCTTTCCCTTTTTTGTATAATCCTTTACAATATTTTAAACACATCCAGCATAGTTCAACATTATCATAAAACAACATCATAGTTAAAAGATCCTGCTATAATGTATCAAAACATTCTTTAAAATAACTTTTTTATGAACTCACCATTTAATGTTTTAATTTCCTTACCTTCCTTAATATGACCTATTCAATTCATTAAACTTGCTCTAATGGCATTATGATAAAAAAAACTCTTCCATTCTTATATCATATTTTATCAAGCCTTCTGTAAAAAATAAAATCATCTATCGATGTTCTAAATGTTGAGCTCTTATTATGCACATTTCCTCTCAATACCTAACTGCAACTTCTGAAATTTAATTATTTGTTTGCATGCGTTATTATCCTTATTTATCTTTCCTAAATTTTTCCTTAAATTGCATTTGAAATCACCTAATATAGCAATGTTCATGTTGGCATAATAAAATGTTTAATTTCTTCAAAAAACATTTTCCTCTTCACAGCTTGAGTATAAGCATGAATACCAATTACTATCCAGACTTAATTTTGAAACTGTAAATCACAAACAGCTCCTCTTCCTGGACAAATAGCAATATACTTGAGAAATTAAATACTACTACTACTACTGTTAATTAAAACTGATACACTTGAGCATAAATCTTCGCCAGAATGCCACCTTATCCCTCCCCAAAAAAAAACTCAGCTTGAATTTTCAGTCATAATTTCGTTTATAAATATCTAACAAAAGTATCTGATTTCTGCTTTTTACACCAACACTCCTGACCTTATTTTTTTCATTCACAATGCTATTTACGTTTGCTCACATTATATTCAGACTAACCCATTCCATTTCTAATACTTTTCTTTTTCAAATTTATTTTTCTGTAACACACTCCAGTTTACACCGGTGAGATTGACCAAAGATATTTGAAGAGAAGTACAGGCAAAGAAATCTGGACGTGGAAACATACAGTACAAAAAATAAGAAGACAAACAGGAAAATTAGAAAAGGAGATTACCAGTGGAGAAGTTAAAGAAATAGAAAATGAGGTTATGGAGTACCTGTGAAGTGAAGGATTCAGTCTAGAAAATTTAATTCAGATAGCACCGCAACAGCATAAAGCAATGGATATCCAAATTAAGGGGAAACCAGTGGATCAGGAAGCAATTGGTCATGTGACATATGAAGATATTTTGGAGCCTTCCACAGGAAATCAATATAATTATTCACTTGAAGCTGGACAGCAAGGGAAGGACCAAGAAACTGTGGAAACTCTGATGCACTCAGTGTTGAAGGAGTGATAGGTGAGTGAGTTCCCATATGACAGAGCAATGGATGACACTGGATAAAATTGAAGAGAATGTGCCACAGGAAGATGCTATAGAACTTTCTGTAGAATCCCCAGAGGAAATGGAAAACAAAAAATGTGCCCCAGTTTAGAAGAAAATGAGCTAAGAGAACAGTTGCTTGATTTAATAGACGTAGATAGATATATTACGATCAGTGAAAGAAATAGACTGCAGAAGTCAATAAAACCCAAAAAGTCAGAAGTCTGATAAAACAAATGAACACAGTAATTAGGGCTGTCCATATAGATCCATGTGATATAACACAAGTAAACAGGATATATTACTGTGCAGCTAAATTAATAACTGACAAAGTTCTACCAGAAGAACACAGGGTAGTAAGGGAAAGGAAGTGGAGAAATTGAATACCATCATGGAAGCATCAAACAGAGAAAAGTATAAAGCAACTAAAACAAGAAGTGTCTCTGTTAGAAGAATATAGAAGATGGAATAAATCAACAAAAATACTCAGAAAGCTAGACATAAAAAAGAAATGCACAGTATTAGAGCAGACCAGGATCTATCACGCACAATCACAAATAGCAAAAAAGCATTTTATTGATGATCAAAAAAAGTTTTATAGAGAATTGGGAAACAAGGTAAAAGGAATTGACAGACCACCAAAAAAGAAGAAATAGATACATTTTAGAGAAGTATTTATGAAGATCCTCTAGAATATAACAATGATGCTAAATGGATAGAAGAAGTAAAAGAAATAATAAGAAGTTTAAAGGTACAGGATATGAAGTGGGATGAATTAACATCCAGAAAAATTGAAACAAAGTTAAGAAAAGCCTCCAATTAGTAAACCCTAGGCCCAAATGTAGTACCTAACTTCTGGTTAAAAATATTAACATCTTTGCACAAAGATTCAGCTATGAGTAAGAACTATTTATATGTACACCCTGAACAGACACCAACCTGGCTAACAACAGGAAAAACAATGCTCCTACTTAAGAGTGAACCTGCAAGCTACCCTAAAATCTTTTGACCAATAACTTGCTTTCTAAAGATGTATAAACTATACACTGGAATTGATGCCGGCAGAGTTTATAGTCATTTAGAAGAAAACTCAATTATGGCAGTAGAACAAAAGGGCAATAAAAGAAAGTCACATGGAGCAAAGGGTCATTTGTTGTTAAATACATTTATAGTGGAGAACTGTAAAAAGGAGAAGAATCCAAGTAAGGCATGGATTGACTGCAAAAAAGCATCTGATAGTATCCCACATTCATGGATAAAAGAGTGATTAAAAATGTATAAGATACACCCTACACTGATCGACTACATTATAGTGACCATGAAACAGTGGCAGACCACTTTGCAATTAAGCCATGATAAAGGATAAATTATTATCCCAGGGATAAAAATTCAAAGGGGGATATTCCAGGGTGACTCTCTGTCACCACTGCTATTCTGCCTTGCCCTTAACCCATTAAGCTATCCACTTAACAGCTTAGGCCATGGCTATAATTTGGCTCCTAGAAAACAAAGTGTAAAGACTTCTCATTTCTCTTTATTGATGATTTAATACTGTATAGCTCATCAGATGAGGAACTGAAAGTACAACTGCAAGTTGTCAAAACTTTTTCAGATGATATAAGAATGTCATTTAGTCTTGATAAATGTGCAAATGCAACCATTAAAGCAGGAAAACTGCAGCACTAGGAAAACATCAGTTTGGGATAAAAATGTGATATAAAAGAACTTGAGCAAGAGGGAGTATATGGATATTTGGTAACTGATGAAGGATCAACAATAAAGCATGAAGAAATGTGAAAATAACTTAGTATGGAATACTTTAGAAGACTTAAATTAATCCTGAAAACAGCACTGACCTCTAGGAGCAAAATCCAAGCTATAAACTACTTTGTTTGTCCTGTATTAGCTTACAGTTTTGGAGTGATTGAATGGCCCAAAAACTTGTTGGATAGATTAGATAAGAAAACAAGAAGGATACTTCATGATCACCAAATGATTTATAAAAATCAGTGCATAACAGGATTATATAGTCCTCATTCCAAAGGAGGGATGGGCCTCCTTGAAATTGATTACATGTATAGATCTGCAATTACAGGACTCCACACATCTCTGCTGACCTCACAAGACCCAAACATAGTGAAAGTTTTAAAACATGAGGAGAACAAATCTAAAATGACTTCTCTGCTTAATCTAGCAGAAGCATATCGTTGTCAAGCAGGAATGGAAATCAAACTAGAAGAAGGTAAAAGGCAGCAACTGAATGTGCCAAAAAACAAAAGAAAGAATATAAGGTGAAGGACCAGATGAGAAGGCAAAATGTGGAAAATCCATAAATATAGCTGCAAGTATAGAAAACTTCTGGAAGAACCTCATGTTGATGAGGAACGAATGCAGGAATGATTAAGTAGAGGCAAATTCAAACCAAGAGATGAAAGGTTAATATTGTCAGCCAAAGTAATTGAACTATGTACATGCTGGCTTACAAAGTCCATTGAACATGTGGGAGAAACTGACAAGTGTAGGTTTTGTAATACCGAATTGCAACAAGTCGCACACCTCATTGCTGGTTGTGACATACTAATGGCAGAAGGACTGTATACTGAAAGCCATAATAATGTGTCAAGACTGTTGCACTGGGAATTGTGCAAACATTATGGTATTGAAGTGGCTGAAAAACACTGGAAACATGAGCCACATGAGCCACAAAGCATAGAAAATTATGAAGTTTACATCGCATGAGATCACCCATTACTAACAGTTTAAAAGATAGATGCTATAAAACTGGATATAGTGGTCCATGAATAGAAGACAAAAGTAGCATTGATCATTGAAATTGCCACACTCAGTGACTACAGTATCTTGCATACAGAGAGATACAAAGTCATAAAATATCAGGATCTCCAGGCAGAAATGAGGGCAATGTAGAAGAAAGATACCCAGACAGTTCCAATAGTAGTAGGAGCAACGGGGTCTTATAAAAAATAATCTACAATCGTATTTTGATATGTTATCAATACATATAACTTCATACAAATTGCAGAATGAGTCATTACTGGGCACACTGCAGGTGCTGAAAAGAACACTTTTGGCTGACATCAAAGATTGAAACAATACTAATTTCATGAACTTTAATTGTACTTTGATTTAGGAACAGGGTCCATTCCCATCATGGTATTAGAAACCAAACAGATTTGGAGAAATTATAAAAATGAGGATGAGGTTAAGGAAGTTCCTCTTCCTTACTGGCAGCTTCTCTTCCTGCATGATTCTTTCACTAAATATGCTGGCAATGGATGATTTTATCACAAGAGGAAGATGAATGGGAAATAACTTTCCCAACACTGAACCAGTAATTTATTCCATATTCATTTATAACTGTTGCTTCTTGTTCTGCATACAGATTCCTAAGGAGGCAAATAAGATACCTTGGTACCCCATTTCTCTAGGAACTTCCCACAGTTTATTTTCCACATTGTCAAAGGTATTAGAGTATCTGTATATTTTATTTATTTATCTATCTTTTGTTGATTGGGTTATTAATAGGCTTATAGCCTCTTTTGATGAGGAAACAGGATCCTATGTTTAGAACGATGAAAGGATCTTTGGCATGAACTTTACAGAAATGTTGCCTTTTTTTCAGATGGTTCTAGAGGGCAGCAGACATAACAGATATGTAATAAGAGAAAGAGCAGACCGAGTTTTTCCACATATCTTAGAAATGGAGAATAATGGAGCACACAGTAATGACTATAGCAGAAAGAGACTGGTGGTGCACAATAGATGAAACAGGAAGAGATGATAATTTTACAATTTCCAGAGGAGAATGTCAGACTTCTCCATGTGAAGACATTCTCAGTGTAGATTTATTAATAATTCTCCATTTTTGCTGTGGAGAAAAAAAGTATTCAAAGTCAATAGACATCATTTTTCTTATTCCAGGGGATTACTGTATTTAGCTATTTTTCTTTTTTTCTGGTTATTATATTGATAAAAACGCTAGAAGTCTAATAGAATGGGTTTATGAATAGAATTACCTGATTTAAAAAGGTGTTACTAATCCTGTTCTTGCTAGGCATAGCTTAAAATGCATTCATTTTAAAAAGTGCATTTCTTGGCTGTTCGGCAACCACTTCTGGATGGTCATGGGAGAAATTTTAATACACATTTGAAGAACACTGTGCATATTTATTTATTTATTTATTGGCAATTTGTTTTGACATTTAATTCCAGGATTAAATGGCACTGTCTACTTAAAAAGTATTTTGTCTCTGCAAAGTCTCAAATGTTTGTAATTGGGTTTGTGGGGATACTATATTAAAAAAGAGGAGACCACAGAATGGAAAAACTGCATAAACAATTTATTCCACAGAGGTTAGTGCTTATATTACTGATGCTTCTTCAGATCTTAAAACATATTAATAAAACACACCTCTAAATATCATCCAATTAATACAAGACAGCAAAAAAAACCTTCAAACAGAATATTAACCAATGAAATCACTTAAAAATGTATTTACTTCAGGATACATTACAATCCATATCCTACTATCTCCTTACAATAGGACCCATAAGAACATATTGACCAATCAGATCACTTAAAAAAACAATAAATAAAAACTTCAGGGAATAATAGATAATCAATAAAATAATTTTAAAAGTGCTCATACTTTAGAATACTGTTCAAAAGAAACCACTTCATATAAGCCATATCTCCGACCTAGTTTCAACAGAGTGAAAATAAACACTTAAAAAGCATCAGATAACCAATCAATTTGCATGAATAATATACATGCTTTATGTTATGGTTATAGGAAAACTGCTTTATTCAATCCATGCTACCTACCTCCTTGCATTAAAATGATCTACCGAAGCTCTAAGAGTTCAGTATAGTTAATTAAATCCCCCTTTTTCATAGCTTCATTAAATACTTTTTGACAACCAATTAGATCACTTAAATAATACATTTACTCAAAATACAAAGTAATCCATATCTCATATGTCTTTAAAACTGCACCAATGAAATTTCTTTAAGAGATAAATAATAACCAATCAAATCACTTAAAAATGACAAACTGGATCCTAAGAAATATCAAACAGCCAATTAAAACATTTCAAAAGTGCCCATACATTAAACTATGCTTCTAAGTAGGTCAAGTCATGTAATCTATTGTCACCTATCTACTTTCAATAAAAACATTTTAATTACTTAAAAAGCATCAAAGAATCACTTAAAAAATGTGCTTGCATCAAGATAAGGTTTCAAGGAAACTGATTCAATCAGCTCATATCCCCTATCAATCAATGTCCCCTACCTATTTTCAATAGGACCAATAAAAACACTTAATAAATCAAGTAACCAATCAATTCACTTAAATAATGTACATGTTTTAAGATATGGTTACAGAGAAGTCGCTATCATTCAATCCATACCTCTTTACATCAAAACAATCCATCAAAGCCCTATGAGTTTGATATAGTTAATTCCACCATTGCTTCATTAAATAATATTAAATAACCAATTAGATCAATTAAATAATACAATTAATTCTGAATATGAAATAATCCATATCCCCTATGTCCCTACAGTAAGACCAATGAGAATTCTTTAAGCAGTCAATAATGACCAATCAAATCAGTCATAAATGACAAATGGTGACTTGAGAAAATATTAGATAGCCAATTAAAATACTTTGAAAGTGCTCATACATTGAACTACATTTCTAAGGAGACCAAACCATATAGTCTATTGTCACCTACCTGCTGCCAATAGAACCAATGTACACACTTAAAAATGTTCAAATAACCAATCAAATCACTTAGAATGTGAGAGTGCTTTAAGATAGGGTTTCAAAGAAACTGCTTCATTCAGACCATGTTCTCTACCTGCTTGTATTGAAATGACAATAAAACAATTGCAATAAAACAACAACACAAAAGTCACCTTTTGACGATGGTATAAATGAAAGTCCTTTCTCTAACAAAGACATTTGTTGTGTAGTCAACTCACTTGAATATTAACTGCAGCTTCTGTTGTAGAATTATTTAAAAACTCTACAGACTAGGTCTGTGACTTCTATCCCTTTCTCATTGCCTATACTCAGACATCAATCCCTGATAGAGAAGGCAATCTCTAGCCTGCAGTCCAAATGTCTTCTTCTTTTTTTCCCCATTCTATTACATTTTCCTTTCTGGATATTTGCTCCCAATTCCTTGGTTAATTTGACAGTTTTCTCCAGTAAATTACAGCTCCCCTCTGGCCTATTCTCTGTACCCCTAATTGCAGTCATCCCAATACCTAACTTCTGTATAAAACTAAAAGGAATAAAAACATTTCATTGCTTGTATCTTGCTATCCATATCCATAAATCAGAGCTTCCAGTTTCTAAAATTTTGTATTATCTTATGTTTAGTCTCTTCCCACATATCCTTAACTGGCATAACAGAATCCTTTTTAATCCATACTCCCAAATACGTCAATTTATTGTGTCCCCATAAAAATAGGCATTGATGGACCAATCCATGTGTAGGCCCTTATTTTATCGTCATTAATTTTATATCTCAAAAGACCTGAAAGCATCTCAAGATGTTCCACAATACTGAGATGTCATTTTCTGGTTTTATTAGAGACAAAATAATATCATCTGCAAATAAAGCCAACTTTTCTTGAATACCATACCAATTATATCCTTGAATTTCTGAATCCCTTATTTATTTTCCTAATGTATAAACCAAATAACAAAGGAGATAAAGGGTACCTCTGCCTGGTTCCTCTGTTTAGACACAATCTGTCAGAAAGGAACCCTCCCACTTCAGTTTTTGCCTCTGAACCATCATATATCCTCCTAAATAACCTTAATATTGTATTAGGGAATGCAAATGCTTCAGTTGCCCTACTCATAAAACCCAGTTTACTCTGCCAGTTGCTTTTACTGCATCAAGGAAACCAACAATAGCAGTATTTTCTTACACTGTACTTCCCTCTGGATCATCATTGCTCTGCTAAGTTTGGGAAATGTTTTCTTCCCCTCCATAAAACTAAACTGATCCATATCTATCAATTTGGCAACACGTTTGCCATTCTTTTAGTTATAAGAAACATAAGCACTTTATACTCATGAATTTGAATCAAAATGGACCTGTATGAAGCTGGGTCTGACAGGCTGTTACCATCTTTAGTTATAACAGACACAACAGCTTTCTTTCAGGATGCTGAAGCTTCCCCACCTGTTAAATCCTCTTAAACCAAACCTACCAGATCTTTTTCACTTTTTCCCTCCCAGCTTCCCAACTTCCAGCAGAATAGTGTCTATTCCTGGAGACGTTCCTGCAGACTGGTTGTACTTCAAAGTTTTTATCTCATCTATTCCTATATCTTAACTGTTAATTGTTTAACTTCATCTACCTCTAACCTTGGCATACTAAAAAAAATTCATAAATGTTTCCATTTGTGCTCTTTCTTAATTTCCACATTTCTCTGCTTTATATACATTTTCATAAACTTTCTGAAATATCTCTAATATCTCTAAAGGCTCTCTGATAATTTTCTTGTTATAGGTTCCCTAGGTTTGGCAACAGCCCTTTCCACTTTCTATTGCCTAAATTGTTGTACTAAAATTTATTTTTTTGGTCTGGAGTTATAAAACATTGCTGAACAGCAATATTTCTAAACTCATGCATATTATCCAGATATTCCTTTATTTTCTTTTAAGCACTCTGCAATTGTACCTCTTCTTATTCTGTGAGATTCCCTTTATTCTGCAATACTTTAACCTTTGTCAATCCCTTTAAACAATTCCTGTTACTTTTTAACTATATCTCTTGCTCTTTTATTTCTACCATATTCTTAAACTCCATTTTCATTTTATCACACTCACTAGCTATAACTTTTAACTTTTGACAAAATGTATAGCTCCCCTAATAACTCTCAAAGAATATCCAGTATCCATTCCTTAAATTCCCGTCTTTTTAACACGTAGGTGAGGAAGTGTCAGTGCCTTATTTGTATTTCACTATTGCATTTTTATCTTAGTTGTTACTAATGCATGATTGCATGATCTGAAATAGTTATTGGGTGTGTGATGAAGCTTTCAATTAAATGCACCTGTAGAATATAATTGCTGTCTAGTTTAGCCCAGTTACTGTACCTTGGAAAATAATGCCTAAATTCTCTCAGAGTTCCTATTACTGAATTCATGCCTTCCACAGCAAATACTTTTCATAAATTTACTCAGAAATCTACCCTCTATTGTTATATGCTCCCTTCTAGCCCCCCCAGATGCATCATCACTGTTGCAAATCAAATTCCATTCCCCATCTATAAGTAGTATTCCTTGCAGAAAGCTGATTACTTCTCTCAAAATTTTATTAAACTCCATAATAGCAGTTTTAGTTGGAATATAAATACAAAGTATAATCCTCCTCCATTGACAGTAGCCCCTAACTACCATGCATCTACTATTATTATCTTCTCCCCCTTACCATTATTATCTGTTTTCCACTCTTCAGTGACTATTGGAGTTCCTCTAGCAATTAGTAGAAGCATTTTATTGTTCCTTTGTCCCTGATACTCTGCTGAATATCCTTCCTGCAATTCATTCTTTATCAATTTTACATGCTCATTTCTTTCTAAGTGTGTGCATTGCTATTTGCACTTTGCATTTCTTAATAACATTCAGTATTCTTACCTTCTTGTCTATACCTCTAAGGCCATTCACATTCTAAGATAATATGTTTAGTGCAGTCATTATGATAAGTTCTTACTCCATCTATTATATATGATTTCTTTTTTTAATGCCTATTTCTAGATTTTGTGTTACATTCACCCACTATTGTTTGGTAGGTTGATCTTATGTATAGATTTTTCTTGTCATCTCCATTTGAAACTATGAGATATTTTACAAGACTTTGTTTAAATGAAGGTACTCCAAAAACACCCCTCCAAAACACCCGTATAACCGATTAACTTAAAGCAAATACATATAACTATATACATGTTCAAATACTGAATTTTATCCTTCTTGATAGGAAAAATTGCCCCAAATCAACAGTTGCACACAGGCAAAACCCAACTTAAAATTAAGGTTATCCATTTTAAGAAGCATGCTACAGTCTGTACTCCTACTTACACTAATTGCTGTCTGTTCTTCTCTTATTTTTATTCCTCTCCCAGATGAGAAAAACAGCTTGTATGCTTTAATTTTAGCCTTAACAAAAGTGTTCTGTTTTTATTTGCAGTTAGTCTTCATGGAAACTTAAAACTAAAATGTACATTTGCCCTCAGCTACAAACTTCTCAAACTGAGCATTTGTTTGCTGAAGGAAAACTTTTCACTACATTCAGTGCCCTCTTATTTACTTGCTTACACAAAATAATTAATTTTAGATTAAGCTAAGGCCCTTAATCCAGACAGTCACCTATGCAAAAGTAAAAGGAAAACATAATCTTTATATATATTATAAACTGTACACTTTTGCACGCCATCCCCACCTCAGCAACTAAAGACGGCAGCTTATTACCTTAAACATGATTTTGTCTACACTTTTGTCTCTTTTTTTACATTGTAATGCCTACATTTCTTAAAATTGAAAAAGAAGAAAAAAGGCACTTAATTTAGTATATTTATCACATACAGCAATAACTGAAAATGGTTTACTATACAACATGTAATTTATATAATGCAATGTTTTATGCAAATACACTTAAGAACAACATTTGTTCTACTTACCATTACTATTTTTCTTTTTTACATCCCTTCCTTTAGTGTCCTTCCTGTCATTAATGGCATGAGGTGGGTATATGCTTTTCAGTCCCCCACAAGTTTAACAAAGTCAAAAAGTCCAGTCTTTCCCTTTTTCCACAAATATGATTAATCCTTTATAATTTCACATTTATTCACTAATTTCAATGTTGCTGGTCTTCTTCCTGTTCATCTTCATATCCCAACCTCAGACTCTGGCTAAACTCCAAGGAACTCCAGATTATTCTAGTCAACTCCTGTGCTTTTTTTTGTCTCTCTAGCATTTTCCTTTTAAACATTGGAAAAAGTTTCACTGAAGACAGCCAGATACAACAGCTTCAATTTCACACCTGCCTCTGAACATAAACTGATTGCTAGGATACATTTGATTTTCTTTTTCTGGGTATACAGTAAATACTAATTTTACACAAACACTCTGCTAGATCCACTTTTTTAAAAGTTGCTCTTCTGCCACAGTTTTGTAAAGATCAACTATTTTTGCTGATATGAGTGCATCTTTACTGATACAGGTCTTGGCTGCTTTCTCATGGTCAGCTTTGGTGCATACTCACATTGTGTCCTTTCAATTAACCAATCCTTCTGTGGAATACCATTGCTTACTTGTGTTTTCATGAAATTAAAATAAGTCTATTTCTTCTGGTTTCTCTGGTACAGCAGAAAATCTCAGGTTTGCCCTGCTTCCTGTGTCCTCTAACTCTACAAATTTTTGAAACAGCTCTTCTTGAGCATTTGAATGAACAGACAGAATGCAGGCAAACTGTTCAACAATCTGCACTGAAAATAATGAAAAAAAAGCCAGTTTTATTAAGCACTTCTCGTCCTGCACAATTGCAGGACTTCTTCAGATAAAACCAAATTGTTAATACTTCATTAAATATTAGTGAAAATACAAGTCATGTGCTCACAACCAACCAGTCACACTGGTCTCTTAACTACATCTTTTTAACCCTTAAAAACCACACTGAAATTGTAACTTATAATACACTCTGCAAACAATAAAGAATGTTTCAAATATTGATGGTATATGTATAGATATATATATATATATATATATATATATATATATATATATATATATATATATATATATATATATATGTGTGTGTGTGTGTGTGTGTATGTATATATATATATATATATATATATATATATATCTATATAAAACAACCACATATATACAATTTTAAAACAATTATTACTCAAATATAAACAATGGTTATTACCTAGATAAACTTTTTAACTTTAGGATGCAAAAAATTGAACAGATCTCGTTGAAGCCTGGGAAAGTACAAGCATTAGCATAACTGCAATAACAATTCAAGTCTCTCCAGAAGGTCCACCCCTCCCATCTGGAACTACTTGGTCTATAGCCCTAAATTGAAATTTATGATCCAGCTGTTCTAATATGTGTTTAACCAATGCATTTTCCGATTTGCTCCTTCTAATTTGATAAAGATGTTCATACACCCTTTCTCTTAATCTTCTGTCCGTTTTTCCTATATAAAAATGCAGGGCACGATTGACACTGAGCGAGGTAGATTGCCATTTTAGATTGACAGTTAAGTTTTTGCTTTGTAGCATATTTTCTCTTTCCTATCCTGAAGTTTACCCCGGTTGCCATAAACTTACAATAGGGGCACATGTTACATTTAAACATCCCCCTTCTGATTGGGCCTACAACTGGGTTCATTTCTAGTAGGCTTTTTAAATTCTGGCCCCTTTTGAAAATTACATGTGGTGTATCATCAAGTTTCTGTCTAATGGTGATGTCACCTCTTATTAACTTCCAGTTTTTGCATAATATGTTGTAAATCTCTGAAACGTTGATACTGAAGCAAGTTATTAAACTGTAGGTAGTAGTCCCCTAGGTAATAAATATTCTTTAGATTTGAGTAATAATTGTTTTAAAATTGTATATATGTGGTTGTTTATATATATATATATATATATATATATATATATATATATATATATATATATATATACACATACACACACATATACATATATACAGATTGTCACTGTTGAAGTGGCACCCCAACCCCATGTGCAAAAAATGGGAAAAGGTGATGAGGATGGAATGATAGATGGACCCAAGGTGAGTTGTATGGGGGAGATTCATTTGAAAACGTTCAAACAACATCAGTGGTATCTTTAATAGCCACCTAAGGTACCATCAAGTCAAGTAGATGGGACTTAAGCTATAGAATTTCACCTCAAAAGTGCAGTTCCCTGCCCCTGCGCTAAACTGCAATGCAAGTATTTGAAAATTAATTCAAGCATCTGATGGAAATAGAATCCATTGCCTTCTGATCTTCCAGATATTAGAAGTGACATTACAACACTTTTTTTTGTTTCCCCTAGCATGTCTCTAGTGGGCTACCATGTACTAAGAGACTGTCCCCTTACTCCCATAGTTCCTTATAGGTAATCCTCAGAACTATCCCCTGAGGCAATGGGGTTGTCTGAAGAAGTCTAGTTACTAAACTTGATGAAAAGCGCTTAACTTTACTTGTGATTTGCAAACAGTTTTTTACTCAAGTTATGTTTAATAAAGAGCTGAAGAGCTGAAGTCTTTGGGGTGCTGCTTGTTCCTGCTTTGGTTTGTGTTTTCTATAGTTATCAGGCTGGGCAAGCCACAAGGAGTAGCCTGAGTATGTGTCCCACCTCCTGGTCCTGTTGGGTGGCCACACCTGCTGTGTCCTCTTTCCCCAGCTTGGTATCATCTGTATGACTTCCAGAAATGCACAATATACTTTTTCCCATGAGACAGACATAGCCATCTTCCTTGCCAGCAACAGCAGATGCCTGGGCCATGATCTACTCCACCAGGCTGGCAGAGACAGTGCAACGTAATGGGCTACTGACACTGCAATTTATATTCAGTTTTTAATATATTAGATATGGTAGCTTGGTAAAAAAAAGTCCCTCTGGAATCAGTATACTCAGAACTACATACAATAAATGAGAGCTATCACCTTAGTTCTAAAAGCTTTTCATATAATTCTGCTCTCAAAAACTGTATAAAGTATGTAAACAAAAAACTGTGAAATGGCACATCAGTAAGGAAGCACCAATTCTTATCCATTAAGCATTGAAGTGATGAACACCTGGGAATGGACACTGAACCATAGCATAGGCATACAACCAATTTATCTTTTAGGTCAAGTGATCACTTTGGCAAACAAGGTCAGTAGATTAATCATCATAATTTATGATCTGCAGCAGAAGAAGGCAATCTTGCAGATCTCTCAGGTTTCAAAAGAGTAACAGAAACTCAGTTATGCATGGAAAGGCATAAGGACATCCTTATGACTCACAGGAAAAAGAAAACAATAATTGGTTAAGCAGACTGCATTTTATCCAGTAGCCAGTAAAATAATCATAGTATGTGGATATAATATCCATATTTGCAATCAAGTCACATGTTTCTGTGTTTATATCAGAACATGTGCTTCAAATAAAGGAAGTGTACAAGTAACAATGCAATGCAGGCATGATTCTGTTCTAGTTGTTCATTGCTAAAGCAAAACTACTTTTTTCATTCTGCTGTCCATCATTAATACCTGGCTCATATTCTCACCTGTAACTGGTAACCATTTATAAATCAGTGTAAATGTTAGCTATGCAGTTTTAGACTTGTATAAATGGTCCTTCATTTCATGATATGGTATGTTATTAGCCAGGATTTATTTTACAATTTTAATCTATTTATATCATACTATAATTGCATCCCACCTTCATGTCTAACCTGTTCTCCTCATCCACAATGCTGACAGCTTTTTTTTTTTTTTTTTGTAGAAGCATTAGTAAAATCTATGCAGCAGTCATATCTGGCCAGTATGATCCATACAGATTCAAAAACATGGGAGCAAACATCATTTCATTAGATTATCAAAGCCACATCAGGGACTTGATGTTATGCCTGAAACCTTTCCTTGATCCATCTGGCAATGAAAACCATGAGTTTTCCTGTGACACCACTCTGAGGCATTTTTTCATTTAGTTTGTTGATGTGCAGGATGCCCTGGTCCAGGGACCATTTTCAGCCACAACTGAACATCACAATATTCATGAACAGATTAATGAAACAAAAACAGTGTACTAAGACCATCAATTTTATAACGTTGTAAAACAATAAGGCTCAATAATATGGATCAATAAAAGAAAGCCACTGATATTGTTATCAAAATGCAGACTGATGATAATCATAAAGTAAAAATATGCAGTTTTTACAAAATACTAAAGTACAATGGTGTATAGAAAACATATTTCAAATAACTCAATCAAATTAAAGTTTTCCAGATTTGAAACTTAGACGTTTTAGAATGAAGATGACTGACCTACATAAGTAAGAATCTGTATTAACAAAAATCAAAAAGTAAGTAATTCTGTAAAATGTATCAGTATGGTAGCTTGTAAAACAGTGAAAAGGAAGTTGTAAAAGGAGAATTATGACTAAGAAAGAGAACATGCCAGTTGGTCTGAAAGTTAGTTGAAGGCAAACAGAAATTGACCTTCCTAAATTTAGATCAAAGCAGATTACTTCAGTCTAAAGTTAATCAAACTTTAAACATTTTTATCAACTTATTTTTACTGTTACTCTAGTAGTGTTGCTAACCACACTCATAATGCAATTTCTGGCATACCTCTCAACCTTTTAACACAAGAAATCTCGACAAAGCCTAAATAACGGGGGACAAAGGCTCAAAAATAGGAACAAATTTTAAAAACTGCTCTTACAAACTTAAAAAAATTGCTAGAATAACAGCATTTGTATTAACATGCACTTTCTGAAGGATATAACGACTGAAATTTAAATGTGTCATTATTTAGTGACTTCAATCCACAGTGATTTGCCAGAAAACCATAAATTTTATGAGGACCAGACCAAAAGTATGAGGCAAAAATCTGGATGGTTGAGAGGTATGATTTCCAGGCTTCTTAGGTTTAGTTCAAAGAATATTACCTTCATCTAAAGTTGATCATACAAAGAATGTTGAACGCTTTAATCAATGATGCTCTAAAACACCGACAAGCCCAAAATTAAAATAAAAGCTTTAAGATGTGAACGAGCACCATTCAACATGCATAGCACTAAGCTATTTAGTAGTATAGCAGTGCTGAACACTACCTAATATAGCCAGTGTTAATTGTTCAAGTCTGGCTAGAGGAAAGTTCCATATTTTAGTAATTTTGTGATAAAATGTATTTATTTGTATATTTATTTTTCTATGACTGTATTTAGGTGACCGGTGTTCCACACCAGAGGTCAATTCCTCGTTGGTTAGATCCGACTACAAGCTAATCAGTCTAGACATCCACATCCCACCCCACCCCATTAGGGAAACCACCGTAAAAAATTTCTCCAAAGCCAACTTCACTCTTCTTAAGTGTGAAGTGGCAAACTTCACGGCACCCATGCAGACAGACAATAGAGGCACGACTGCTGACTCCTATACAAATGCACTTTATAAGCACTTCCACGAGTGCATGGATCATGCTATCCCTAACAGAACCAAGATGCTATCCTCCAATAAAAGGAAGCCAATCTGGTGGTCCCCTGTCATAAACAAATTCTACAACAGAAGAAAGAAACTGTTGCAAAAAAAGAGTAAAATCCCATGACTGGAAGAACTCCCTGGTCAGCCTCAGTAAGAAGCTGAGATCCCTCTTAAAATCCTCCAAAGCTAGTTATGAAAACAAAATTGCCACTGATTCTAAAGACAACCACAAAGCATTCTATAGCTATGTCAATAATCTCAATGGCAACACTCAGATCTGCTCTGAGTTACAGCACAATGGCACTAAATATACAGAACCAACTGATATTGCCAACATCCTGGCAGATAGGTTCAGTGCTAACTTTACCCCCCCCCCCCACCTCACCCCCTAAAGGACACATCTCTATACTGGAAGAATGCAAAGTTCCTGTAATCATGGCTGCACAGGTAAAAATCACACTCTCCAAAGCCAAGAACACAGCATCCATGGGACCTGACAACATCCCAGGCTGTGTTCTACATGAACTACAGAATGAATTGGCACCACACCTAAGCATCATGTTCAATCATAGCCTCACCTCAGGCTTTGCACCCACTGAATGATGCACAGTGATGGTTATCCCACTCCACAAAGGGGGAGCCACCACAGACTCCATGAACTACCGCACCATTAGCCTAACGAGCCTGGTCTGCAAGGCCATGGAACGTATCATCATGGAACTTATAAATAAAGACATTGGTAATCTCCAAACTTTGGACCCTACCCAGTTCAGGTTTGTAAAAGGCAGATCATGTCTCCTGAACCTGATTAACTTCTTTGAAGCAGTCACCAAAGCCACAGACAAGGGTAAGATGGTTCACACAGCCTATTTAGATCTCACCAAGGCTTTTGACACAATCCCCCACTCTGGAATTATAGATAAACTCACTAAACTAGGTATAAATCTCTATGTCATAAGATGGGTTGCCAACTGGCTCACTGACAGAACCCACACTGTGAAAGTAGCAGACTCCAAATCCGACTTCAGACCAGTGACAAGTGGAGTACCACAGGGTTCAGTCCTGGGTCCTCTCCTGTTTGGTATCTACTTTTCTAAAGTACAGGCTAACACAGAAGATCTTTGGCTAATGAAGTTCGCAGATGACTGCAAACTAGGAGCTATAATTGAAACTCCTAAAGATGTGGACAGCCTACAAAAGGGCCTCACTGAGACAGATGTCTGGTGTCAAAGCCATGGCCTCAAGCTCAATGCCAAAAAGTGCACTGTCATCCCCTTTGGTAAAAACTCTGTACCCATGAGCTACCACATAGGTGGTAGTCTACTTAACACCGAAAGTGTGATAAGAGACCTTGGGACACAGGTGGACAGTAGTCTCTCCTTTGATAATCACATCGGCACAGTAGTCAGGAAATCCTTCTACATGGCACACCTCATTACAAAAGGCTTCTCATCCAGGAAAAAAGAGGTCATTGTTCCCTTCAACTCATCACTCATTAGACACATTATAGAGTGCAGTGCTCCTTTTGGTATGTACCTCACAAGACATCTACAACAACTGGAAAGGCCGCAGAAATACCTCACAAAGAGGATTACCACCCTCAAACAGATGACCTACTCAGACTGTCTCAAAAAACTCCAGCTTTACTCCATCGCATGTCGCCTACTCAGAGGCGATCTCTGCCTAACATACAAAGCTATGTCAAACCCAGAGTTGTTGGACATGCTCCACTTAAAGAAATCCCAGTCCCTCCAAGCTACATGCTCTAGGGACCTAAACCTTGTCACCACGATAAACAGAACATGCTGGAGGGATAGATTGCTGTCCCAGAGACTTCCCATACTCTGGAACAAACTACCTACCTATACCAAACAAAGCTCCTCATTAGCTCTCTTCAAGAAAAATCATGATGATCAGATGGGAAATAGGAAATTCACCCCATGGATCACCTCTGTGGCTCTGCTCGACAGGGGCACAGGAAAATAATTTTCTTGGGTGGCAAAAGCCAGGGTACCTTTTTGGCTAAGCTTGTATAGGCTCTAGGGCCGAAAGCCTAGCACCTACCTATGAACCTATGTTTAATACAAAGGTAAGTGTTAGTGTGTGAGACAAAGGGTTAGCTTAGCACCAGACTTTGGACAGAGTAACTGTTAGAGCATGTGTAAGACAAAGGGCTTTCTGCACCCCTTTCCTCATGGTACTCTTCAAAGTGCTGACTTAAGTCTTAAACCTTCTATTTTGATTTTGTGCTTGTCAATGTTTTAAGGCATCATTGATAAAAATGTTTAATGTTCTTTGCATGATCAACTTTAGGTCAAAGTAATATCTAAAGTTATGAAATAAGTTTAGGACAGACAGGGAGAAGAACAAGGAAAGTGCGGCTGGTAAATTTTAATTAACAATGTGGGAAAGAGAGGAAAAGTGTCATAGTGTAGACAGTCATATAGATAAGGAATTGGGAGTCAGTACAAATGCATACAGTATAATTATGGATATTAAAGCTAAAGTAGATTTTACATGTTTCTTAAAGATGGTACCTAAAGTCTTGTTTCACCTTAGTAAGAAAAATGTTTAAGAAAAGTGCAGATGAGGATGTTTTCTACAGTGGAGAGTAAGTAATAATTACTGTACGACTGCAAGTGATGCAGGATTTTCCCCTTTACCAAAATGGTTTAGCCATGAGAGTAACTGTAATTGGGTAAATTTCAAAGGGTAATGGGGAAATCCACCATCACACACAGTCAAGCGGAGTTTATTAGTACTATACACTGAAGTTATTTTACAAAGAAATGTTTTACCTTTTTTAAAATAAGTCTATTGTATGATAGATCTCTTTCCCCTGATGGCATCTTTCAGCTGACTAGAAAATCCCTTCAGATCTACTGTGTGTGTACATATTTACTTATATGGCCCCTTACCCACAGTGCATCCCTAGTGTACAGTTTGATCTTCTGATGCTGTGGCCTTAAAGTGTGGATCATTTTAGATCTTTTTTTTAATGAAAATCGTAGTTTCCACTTAGGGTAACTAATTCATTGAGTTTACCAATTATCTAAAGTAGTGACATGGGAGCATGGCCAAGATGCCAGTCTGATAGCAGCAAAAATCCATAGCTCTGCTTAGATTTTAATATCATGACAGGAAATATACGTTAATTTTTAGAAAAATCTAACTAAAAGTATACTAAAAGTTAGATTAACATAGACTCTTTATTATTTTCTAAAAATTAATACATAATCAAGATAATTTTTTAATTATTCCTGTCAAGAAGTTTTCTACTGGAGATCTCAAGATGAGCAACTCGAAGAACCCAGACCAGGAGAGTGCAGTGAAGAAAGAACTGCATCTTATAATAACAAACATCCAAGAACTGTCACTAAAAACATGAGCAACGTGAAGAACCCACACCAGGAGAGTGCAGTGAAGTTATAATAACAAACATCCAAGAACTGTCGAGAGTGCAGTGAAGAAAGAACTACATCTTATAATAACAAACATCCAAGAACTGTCACTAAAAACATGAGCAACGTGAAGAACCCACACCAGGAGAGTGCAGTGAAGAAAGAACTACATCTTATAAACATCCAAGAACTGTCACTAAAACATGAGCAAACGTGAGAAACCACACACAGGGAGTGCAGTGAAGAAAGAACTACATCTTATAATAACAAACATCCAAGAACTGTCACTAAAAACATGAGCAACGTGAAGAACCCAGAGCAGGAGCGTGCAGTGAAGAAAGATCGACATCTTATAATAACAAACATCCAAGAACTGTCACTAAAAACATGAGCAACGTGAAGAACCCACACCAGGAGAGTGCAGTGAAGAAAGAACTGCATCTTATAATAACAAACATCCAAGAACTGTCACTAAAACATGAGCAACGTGAGAAAACCACACCACAGGTGAGTGCAGGGCAGAAAGAACTGCATCTTATAATAACAAACATCCAAGAACTGTCACTGAAGAAAGAACTGCATCTTATAATAACAAACATCCAAGAACTGGCACTAAAAACATGAGCAACGTGAAGAACCCACACCAGGAGAGTGCAGTGAAGAAAGAACTGCATCTTATAATAACAAACATCCAAGAACTGTCACTAAAAACATGAAGCAACGAAAAGAACCACACTAGAGAGTGCAGTGAAGAAAGAACTACATCTTATAATAACAAACATCCAGGAACTGTCACTAAAACATGAGCAACGTGGAAGAACCCACACCAGGAGAGTGCAGCTAGAAAGAACTACATCTTATAATAACAAACATCCAAGGACTGTCACCAAAACATGAGCAACATGAAGAACCCACACCAGGAGAGTGCAGTGAGAAAGAACTACATCTTATAATAACAAACATCCAAGAACTGTCACTAAAAACATGAGCAACGTGAAGAACCCACACCAGGAGAGTGCAGTGAAGAAAGAACTGCATCTTATAGTAACAAACATCCAAGAACTGTCACTAAAAACATGAGCAACGTGAAGAACCCACACCAGGAGAGTGCAGTGAAGAAAGAACTACATCTTATAATAACGTGCAGTGAAGAAAGAACTGCATCTTATAATAACAAACATCCAAGAACTGTCACTAAAAGCATGAGCAACGTGAAGAACCCACACCAGGAGAGTGCAGTGAAGAAAGAACTGCATCTTATAATAACAAACATCCAAGAACTGTCACTAAAAGCATGAGCAACGTGAAGAACCCACACCAGGAGAGTGCAGTGAAGAAAGAATTACATCTTATAATAACAAACATCCAAGAACTGTCAGTAGAACCCACACCAGGAGAGTGCAGTGAAGAAAGAACTACATCTTATAATAACAAACATCCAAGAACTGTCACTAAAAACATGAGCAACTCTAAGAACCCACACCAGGAGAGTGCAGTGAAGAAAGAACTGCATCTTATAATAACAAACGTCCAAGAACTGTCACTAAAAGCATGAGCAACGTGAAGAACCCACACCAGGAGAGTGCAGTGAAGAAAGAACTACATCTTATAATAACAAACGTCCAAGAACTGTCACTAAAGCATGAGCAACGTGAAGAACCCACAGCAGGAGAGTGCAGTGAAGAAAGAACTACATCTTATAACAACAAACATCCGAGAACTGTCACTAAAAACATGAGCAACGTGAAGAACCCACACCAGGAGAGTGCAGTGAAGAAAGAACTGCATCTTATAGTAACAAACATCCAAGAACTGTCACTAAAATGGGCACATTCGAAAACAAAATGGATATTATCAAACAAGAATGCAGTAAACAACTGGAACTTCTAAAGAGAATAATAAAAAAAAAATATGAACAGATTCTTGCCTTAGAGGAAACAGTCCTAGATACTAGAGTGACAGAAAATGAACATCACAGTGAATTTCTTCTGAAACAAAACACCAGGCTGATTGAGAAACTGGAAGACCTTGAAAGTAGATCAAGGAGGAATAACATAAGAATATATGGAATTCCTGAGAAAGAAGAGGGTGCTAACATGATTCAATTCCTCAATAAGTGTTTTTTTATCAGCAGTAAACATGCCTGAATTCCTGTCTTTTGGAATTGAGAGGGCTTATTGGTCCCTGGCAAATCCAGCTTCATCTCTGAGTTCATCTAACCCCATGTCTATAATAGATTTCTTTCCTCGCAAGACAAGGTCTTAGTACAAAAATCATCTTGGACTAATTCCCCTATCAGGATGGGTGAAAAAGTTATTCATTTTGACAAGGACTACACCTCTACAGTCATATCCAGAAGAAAGGAGTGTGTTCCTCTAATTAAGTCCTTGAAAAAAAAGCCAATATTAAAGCTCAAATTCTTCTTCCTGCAAGAATAAAAGTCACTTTGCCAGAAGGAGTGAAGATCTTTGATTCCCTGCAACACCCAGTACAATTTATCCAAAAGAAGAAAATACTGTTGGGCATAGAAGAAATGGAATGGTCATCCCAGAGTTTGAAGAGACAGGCAACAAAAAATGGATGGTCTGTGAAGGAAGGAGCAAACAAGACTAAGAAACCTAAGGACAAATGAATACATTCCTTCTAATTTTAAATGCTTTGTTTTATGAATCATAATAAATTTGATTCTGGAAAGTCTCTATGCTGTACGGTAATGTGAATCATTTTTATTATTAGCTTTCTCTTTTCCTTTCTATATCTACTTCTTCTAATTACATATAGTACTACGTATTTAATTAACATTCTCTCTCTCTCTCCATTCTTCCTATTCTTTTTTGTTACCAATGTTCCTTTTCTCTCTTTTCCCCATTATAAGTACTTTACATACTTTCCCTTTTAAATAACTACAAATGATGAATGTCTTCTAATTCTTCAGTAATAGTATGATTTGACTTAATACCAAAGTGCATTTTTCTAGTGGGTCAGTGGTGGGGTAACAAGGTGTTTCTGATTAGTGTTTCTATCTCGATGTTTTAGACTCTTTGTTTAGATACATTTAAACATTAGTACAGTACATTAATGGTGTTTTATACCTAGCTAAATATAAGTTTTATATAAATATATATATATATATATATATATATATACTAGGTTTCTTTATTTTCATTTTTTTTCTCTCTGGCCTGGTTAACTGGTCTTATGCTGTAAATCCCAAATATCTACATAAAATAGCGGTAAAATCCCCCAAAAAAAATAAATAATTAAAATCGCATTAATGAGATTAAATATAAAAGTGATGGTTCAGTTAAGAGGATATCTAACTTAATCGGCATATTAGAAGTGTTCCAAAACTACTTTAAAGATATAAATAATAACACACC
This sequence comes from Protopterus annectens, assembly GCF_019279795.1. Classification (NCBI taxonomy): domain Eukaryota; kingdom Metazoa; phylum Chordata; order Ceratodontiformes; family Protopteridae; genus Protopterus; species Protopterus annectens. Next base: position 63,512,954 of record NC_056744.1, on the reverse strand, counting down.
ACTTTTGGAGACAGATAATGTAATAAATACTTTTATTTAAGAAAATATAACTACTAAGGTATCACTGCAACAAAATAACATATTAAATAAAAAAATAACACTAACAGAAGTGAAAGAGGAAATAAAAAATTTAAAAGATAATAAAGCTCCAGGACTGGATAGTATAATTCCTGAACTATATAGGATTTTTCCTTTTACTTCTTCTTTTCGGCTTTTCCCGGTTAGGGGTCACCACAGCCGATCACCTGTCTGCTCATGATTGGCAGTGGAGTTTTTACAGTGTCAAGTTGCTAGCCCGACACCCAACCTTCGACGGAAGGCACACACATGCACACACTCACACCTAGGGACAATTTAGAGTATCCAATCCACCTACAGCATGTCTTTGGGATATGGAAGGAAACCGGAGCACCTGGAGGAAACCCACGCGACCACAGGGAAGACATGCAGACTCCGCACAGAAGGCACCCCAGCTGAGGATGGAACCGGAGAACCTCTTGCTGTGAGGTGGCAATGCTGACCGTTGCACCACCGCAGCAGCCCTATATAGGATTTTTCCTGAATATATAATAAAGAAAATGATGAGTGCCTTTACTATGGTTAAGCAAAAATGTATAACACCCCCATCATGGAAATAATTATCTCCCCCATATTAAAACAAGATAAGGACCCCAAATCTTGTGATTCGTATAGGCCAGTTTCATTACTGACACTGATTATAAAATTTTCATGACAATATTTGCTAATAGGATAAAAAAAATATTACCTAATCTAATACATAATGATCAGCAGCGTTTATTCTTCATAGAAAAGTGCAAGATAACATTATTAAATTACTATCATTAATAGACATAGCATGCAAATACAAAAAACAACTAACTATTATCAGCCTAGACATAGAAAAGGCTTTTGATTCTATTAGTTGGTCTTATCTACAAAGAATTCTGATTGGTTTTGAATTCTCCTCAGATTTTGTCAACGTATTAATGAAAATTTATAGTGGGGCACAAGCTTATGTGAAAATCAGATCATGTCTATCCTCACCACTAGAAATCCTCAAGGGAACTAGACAAGGTTGTCCTTTGTCACCATTATTGTTTGCTCATTCAATGGAACCTTTTGCTGCATATATCAGAAACAAGGAAAATATAAAAGGCTTTCAAGTTAATAAGGATTATTGTCCTAAGATACAATTATTTGCTGATATATTGTTAATGTTGGGTGATACTGATGGTTCTTTGCATGATGTTATAAATACCTTAAGCAAGTTTGAAAGAATTTCAGGGCTTACATTTAATCATAATAAATCCAAAACATTACTAATTAACAAAAAGATCAACAAAAACCTAAGAGAGAATAGCCTGTTTAATTGGGAGAATGATGTATTAGAATATTTGGGTGTCAGTATAAAGAGTATATGGAAAGAGTCTGTTAAACTAAACTACAATAATTTAATAACCACCATTAGTGAACTAATCAAAAGATGGAATAAAATGTTCTTCACAATGGAGGATAGGCTCTCTTTAGTTAAAAGGATAATTTTACCTAACATTTTATTTTATATACAGTCATTAATACTACCCCCTGCCAAAAACTTATTTAAAAAATTAGATTCCATGCAATTATTATTATTATGATCATTATTATTATTATTATTATTATTATTATCATTATTATTATTATTATTATTACTCAGAATAAAAGAATGTTTTCTTTATCCTGCCATTGCCATTTGACACAAGTTGGGAGGAACAGACTACACTTCAGGCAATGCAGCTGCAATCCATGAAACCACTGAGTGCAGCAGTGCCCAATTAAGTGAGAGGTGTACCTAGATTTGAACTGCCTCTGATTTTGCAAAACATCTCTGATTTTGGCTCAAAGATTTGCCCTGCCCTTGGTAAAATGTTTAATTTTCTGCTAAGTCAACTAGGATTATTTGCAGCCAGTGATTCCAGACATTAGTGTTCCAGACTTCTGATTGCTCATAAAATGTATTGTGATGCAAAGAGTGCTGTTCTGTTCACTTTTTAAGTGAATTAAAGTAATATTTTCGGCCTTTGTCTACTAATTATTTTAGTTTTTTCCACTATTCTTGAGAAAAGACATTAAGATGTTTAGAGGTTAAGTTAAAGCACTAAAGATGGTTGGGGGGTGGCAATAGAATTCAGTGAAATTCACATTCTTCTTAAGGTATAATTTGGTTACAGTTGAGTTCTGACCCATTATAATTAATTCTGCTGGTTTCAGCCTTTGCAGCTATGTGAAGCATTGCACACAAAACAAGGGGCTGGTGTGAAATGTCATAGTGAGGCATAGAAAATGTATTGTCAGTGATTACCTGTAGTACACTGTACTGGAAGTAATGTTAGTTGTTTACAAGTAACTCTGAAGATATGCAGTATTTTCATATATACAGTAATATTTTCATGTATACATCAGTATTTTCAAACCCATGTAACTTATTTATTGCATCACAGCTGGTGAAACTTTAGATTTTGAATATGCATACATCATGCTACCTAGGTGTCCCAGATTCCTTCATATGAAAGTTGAAAGGTATGGATGGAGACACCGGCTACACTTATCCAAAGGTCATGTTACCTACTTGGAAGTATCCAGAAACTTGGTCATATTTTGAAATTTGACCTGCCAGTTCTGCTTTTCAGTCACAAAAGTCAGATTGTCTAATGTTTATTTGGTTGGATCCCATCTGGTCTGGCTGTCAGTATCATTGCACATACTACTTCCAATTTTTTTTTCAGTTCAGTGAGTCATGCAGAATCAAAAGGGACTGGAAATAGTGTGGTCATGGGTGGATGGACACCTCCGTCTTAGAGATCTCATGGGTTCTGCTAACTGACTGTACTGAGGAGCAGCATGATCTCTATAATCTGCCTCCATCTTGACTTCCCTATCCATTATCCACTGTGCTTATTAGCTCTATCCATCCATCCATACATCCATTAAGCAGGCATTTTGGAGCTCACCTTATTCTACTATCGATTCCCACCTCTCCATCTCTTGCTGCCTCCTACAATCAAACTCCACTGTTCATCCAGTTTCCCTAGCTTTATTTTGATTCAGGGAGGAGTTAATAATTGTATTGTTTCATGAGCAGGTCCCCTGTACTTTCACTACTCTTGGTTTCAGGTACCCTACAAGGAAGCTGACAGCGCAACACTCTGTAATGCACTGACTTGCAGATTCTAGTGATGCTAGGTATTTATTTTTTAGAAATACAAAAGTTAATGTAATTCCTTTGTTGATAACCCTGGGGTTGAAATAACACTGATTTGCCCTTTGGCTAAGTAGTTAGTCATCATCACTTAGAAAGGCTGTCACAAGAAAACAACAGACACCTTTATCTTTGCAGCTGTAAGAGATAAGACAGTGTCATATGAAGCTGCCAGAGGTAAGATATCACTGTAGTAGTGATGCAGATATGATAAAACCCCCAAACCAGGTACTGTAAAGCACAGTGATGCAGATGTACTGCCTAGAAAATAACCACTTCCATTATGATTTTAAGTTACCGTGCTGTGATGAGGCCTGTTGTTAAGCTAATAAGAAGTTGTCAGCAACAAGATCTGAGCGACTGGATTTTCAGTACCACAGAAGGGAATTCATGTAATGGTGACTCATCATGAAGATTGGCTATGACTACAGTGACCTTTGTCATTTGTGTGAAAAAGATTGATGCCTTTGAACAGTTCTGACATCCCATTTCTCTTATTGTGTGCTTTTCAATTCATTCCAAGGTTTCATAATTGTAATGAGAATAAATATGAAGAAATCTTTTCTGGTGTTAAGTGAAACATTTTTCATCTTTTTCTTTCTCTGTCTTACTCACCTTTTGGAAATGACAGCCAACAACGCTTTTACATTCAAAAGGAGCCAAAGATAAATTGACTCTTTCTCTTTGCGCCTATGGAATTATGGGATTGACAAGCCTTTGTAATCAGTTCAGAAAGTTTAGAGGAACCTTTGAAAAGGGAATGCATTTCTCAACATAAACAGAAATCATTTAATTTCTAATTCAGATGCTTAGCACAGATGATATGCTACTAACAGAAGTAAAGGTAGTGAGAAGGCATACTGCAGAGATTATTTTGTTATGATTAAATAGAATTCAGAGAATTGTTTCATTATGATCATGTATGCTGCAGAGATTATTTTGTTATAATTCAATAGAATTCAGAGAATTGTTTCAGTATGATCATGATGTACATAAAGCATTCTGTTATAACTAATAAAATGAAAGAAATCTAGTGTAATTTCTGTTGTGACTAATAAAGATGAAAGAAATCCTGTCTTTATACTAGAAAGCAAACCTCTTCTTTTAAGCAGCAAAATAATGTTTTAAAGATACAGTGGTATAATTATGGGATTCACTGACAAAGAAATCATGATCTGGGGACTTATGTTTCCAACATAAGATGTCTTTCTATTTGTCTATCTAATAGATGTTTATTTACAGTACTGTATGTTAAAGCCACAGCCTCTGTTATATGTTTAATGAACTGTGTTTATAACCCTAGACTCTTTTTGCTGTCTGCTTCTACAAATCTCCAGTCACATCCTCTCATTTCTTTTAGACATACAATTGATTAGCTAAAACTGAACTGCAGCTAAACCACTTTCCACAACCCCTCCCACTGCAGATAGTAGTTGTTCTCCAACATTTATGTATATATGGTGGCTATGGTGTGCAGGGTCCTGGGTTCAAGACCTGCAAGGGCTGTTTATTTAGAACCTATGGTGTATGAGTCACGGTCTCAAACTGAGTGCAAAGAAATGCATCATCATTCCCTTCAGCACAAACAATGTCCCGTCCCACTATCAAATCACAACAATAACCTATGTACCCATGAAGTGATAAGGGACCTGGGGTCATAAGTTGACTGTGACCTTAACTTCAACGAGCATGTGTCTACTGTAGTAAGGAAAGCTTTCTATGTGGCACATTTGATTAGTAAAAGTATTGCTTCAAAAGCAAAAGAAGTTATAACCCCCCTATACTAAGCATTTATCTGGCCCATGACTGAGTATAATGCTCCATTCAGCATGTACCATACTAAGCACCAGCAGCAATTAGTGAGACCCCAAAGGTTTCTAACAAAGAAGATCAAGGGGCTCAAGCATGTGCCATACACAGACCAACTAAAGTCCCTGTCACTGTACTCCGTATCATATAGACTTCTTAAGGGAGACTTATGCCTGGCCTACAGAGCAATCCAAGACCCAAACCTAATGAACTTTCTGCATACCCATAAATCAAACAGGACTAAGGCTGCCCATTCCAGGGAACTAATATTATGGCCTGTGACTTAAATAGGACATGCTGGAGGGACAGATTTATCTCCCAGTGACTGCAGCATCTTTGGAATAGGCTACTAGTAGTTCTATAGTATTACATTGGGATGAAACAGCTAGGCTTAAAATGATCCCCGGGTTGATAGTGTAGTAATCTCTTAAGAGCGTATGAGCCTAGATATATATATATATATATATATATATATATGTCTATATTATGATATTGCACACTCAGAAGAGCGAACAACACATAATCTACCCCATGTAAGCGAAAGCTTACAATGTCGAAACTTCAGAACATTGATTTAGTTTTTCCTTTGGAAAAAAAATCGCTGTTCCAAAACAAAAAAAACCCTGCAAAACATTACATAATGTGGGGGGCTGTGCCCCCCACACCCCCTACTTAAATATGCCAACTCCAAGATCGCACTACAGTGCTGAAAAGGCAAAGTAGCGAAAGCGGCCAAATGAATTCTTTTCCAGGGAAAGAATTCGCTGAAAAGCCGCTTCCCTATTTTGCCTTTTCATGCTTTTCAGTTCGACAAAGATGCATTTGACAACCAGCATCTGCAACAGTATAATAGGGAGCCTATATATATATATATATATATATATATATATATATATATTTGTATATTTTTCCTTGCTTATTTAACTTTTAATAAGTGGGTCTTGGTCATGACTGACCATTTTCAGCCATGACCTGGGCCAGTCAACCAACACAGTAGAATTGACTGACACCAAATTGTTTAAGACATAATAGCTGCAAGATACTGATACATATTAAATATATAAAGTAGGCATAAAAGACACACAACATCAACAACTGCATGTGAAGTATGTGTATGTGTTTTTTAGCAAAAGTGAGTCATGGGTAATATAATAAGACAGAATTATACCACTGAATATTTATTGGCATTTTGTTTTGTTCTTTATGCACTTTTGATTTGGGTAATCGACTAGCCATTTTGCTGAAGTGACACACTGGCAGGATCATGGGCTGTCACATAAGGTTTCACAAAGTGAGAAGATTTACAAGGTATTGGGGATAAACACAAGACTAAATCTATTTTATGGGGTGCTGTGATAATAGGGTTCTGAACACAAATTGTTGTGAGTGGTTTTTGAGGACTCCTATGAGTTCATAATGGAAAATCACTGATGATTTTGATCAAAACAAAAAACATTGAACAAACTCACCAATGATTTCCATTAATAGCTACTAAAACCATCACAAAAAAATTGGAAATGTAAACCCATTGGTTATATTTATGATAATGAAAAGTAAAACAAAATGAAAAAAACAGCTCCCACACTACCAAAAAATAAATGTACTAAATCCAGGATCACACAAACTAGAAAAATGCCCAAAACCCTTGACTTATATAATGTTCAATATAAAAACTTTAACCATTACATAATTTGACAAATTCTACCAGTGATGGAAAGCACCAAAGTTTCACCACCCATGAAAATGCATAGAGCAATAACTCATATAACATTCATTCATACTCACACACATATTTATACATATGATGAAAGGAGGTACTGCCAGCACAGCTAGCTGGAATTTTGTAAATAATTATATGTCATTTGTGAATATCAAATTGTTTTATACAAGATAGTTGTGTTACAAATGTATTAGAACTGTATGTCATGTGTATATCAAACTGATTTGCACACACGTTTGTGCTGAAAAGGTATTTAGAAAGTGCTTGTGTTTGAAATGTATCCACAGTGTGTCCTACTGGAGAGAACAGAAATGTGCATGCTCTGCTGTAACTGTTTAAATGTATATGTTTTAACAGAGGAAACTTGCAGACAGGAGGTTAACCTCAGTCCATCAAACTTTAGAAAAATATCTGAAATTAAATCACTTTATAGGCTAGGCCATAAGGATGCTATGTAGCAGGTTTCAATGCAGCTAGAGGCACAAAGTCTGTACTAGGAAGCTTTCTGTATTGTCTTTGGGGTGAACTAAATACTACTCTGGAATCATGGAGGTATGAACTTTTTTATGGCTTCCAGCACCTGCCACAGATCTGAGCAAAAGCCCTTGTGTGTATTTTTACTGTTAGGTGCTAAATACTGGTAGCTGCCAGAAGTGGGGGTTTGCATGAGAACTACCAGAAGTGATGTCATTCTGCAAGCAATCTAAGAAGTAATATTTTAAATATTATTTTGAGAATTCTCTTAGTGAGACAGAGTATTCTGTATTCTGTGTTGGGCCTAAAACAAGAAGAAACATTCACCACATCATCTGCCTTGCTCTATTAAGTAAGTAGGGAATAGTAACTCTCTTAGCTACAGTCAGGAATCTAGTGAAGCTTAGTTTAGATAGTCCCCAAGATTTAATAAAATCCGTGTAGGTACAGTGTAGAGCCTATATGGAATGCATCCATGTACACAGCCACAGGCCCCCTTGGCAGTGAGCGACGCATATTAATGATGGCACACTGCTAAGGGAGAGCTGAAGAACATGCATATTGAATCAATGTTGTATGTTGGGGTTTTTTTTGTTTTTTTATTGCATGTTTGTGCGACACTGCATGAAGTGTAGCAATGCCAAGAAGTGCTCACATGTAGACAGCAGACACTTCCAGACATCTAAAAATAGAAACTGGGTGTAATTAATTATTTATTTGTTGGTATGTTTAAGTGTGTTTGTGCGGCATGGCGCAGTGCTCCGCACTGCTAACAGGTAGCTCAATGGTATATGTGAAGGTATACTAGATTTCTTAATATCCACGTAGCTTAATGGGTAGAGTTATGACTATATGTGTAGTAGATCCAGGGTTTGAATACATGGAAGTCATAAGTTATCTGTATTTTTGTTGCACACGTTATGGACAAGATTTTAAAATATGGCTCTGCTGCACTCTGAACAACTGTGCTCATACCTTCTAAGCACTGCATGAACATGTTAGCTGCCAATGTTTGTGAGTGCTTAGCTTTGCTAAACCCATGATAGTGCATGTTTGCATGTTGCTCAGCTCTGCTTGTTTGGTTTGCTTGTTGCTGAGCAAAGCGGCGCTTTTTTGAATGTTGCTCAATGACATGTAAGGATGGAAAAACAGCCTATATAAAGTGCACTATGTGGGAATTCTGCAGAATCCATTGAAGTTCTATCATCTGTTGATATGACTGGTGGTGTTGGAGAATGTGTGTGCTTTCAGGTGCAGCAGGGGCATTCAGGAGTCTAGAATCATGGTTGGGTTCCTTGTGAAAAACCAGGATGACTGGCTGCTGCAGGGTAGTTTCCAGTGCTCGAAGTGTAAGGCAGAGGTCTGGGACTGGCTGGCCAGAGAACTCACTAGTGATACTGGTATCCCCTGCATAGGTGAGTCACCACCATGATGACCTGAAAAGAAGAAAGAGGGGAATCTTGGACACCTGGGTCCAAGAAGCGCGGACAGAGAATGCCCCACAAGTATGTAAGTATGTTTTCCTCTATTTTACCAATATGTAATCTGAATGTCTGTAAATCTGGTATACATAATGGTGTGCTTCTCTGCCAACAGTTGCAGCTGAGAGGGCTCACAATGTCAAGTCTCATGCTGGGTGTTTGACCAGGTTGCGCTGTGAGTGTGGTGAGTATGGATGTATTATGCCAACTGTAGTACAATAAACAAGAAATAGTAAAGCATTCACTGCAATAAAGTATACACAATAAAGTCTGTAGTGCAATAAAGTTGGAATTAGAGCTGTAGTGCAATAAATGAATAATAACAACTGTAGTTCAACAAAAACAAGAAACAATACCAATAACAGCAAGGAAAATGGTGTAGATCAGAATTGTCTTGTCATAACCATTGCAGTAGAACTGTATGCATTGAGTCTGTAAGGTAAGGTTGCAGCAGTCAAGTATAACACTGTAATAGCTGTAGAATGCAAATCTAATGGCTGCAAACTCTATGACTTAACTCGTTTTTCTGCCTTTCCAAGCTAGTATAGTCCAATTTTCAGGTTAGTGCTGAATTCTGGGCTTTGTTACAAGTTTCTGTGTTTGTCCATACCTTACTTGGCTAGAAGGAAGTTTCTCTGTTCACCATGAGAGAGGGAGCTTTGAGCAGCCTATCTGTCCCTGGAGGAGTGGTTTCAGCCCAGAAATTAGTAGTTTATTGACAACTTTAGGCTAATTTCTATCTCTTTCATTTCCCTGCTATAAAACCAGCATTTGCATGGTTTTGCATGCCAGGCAGTGCCAGTTAGCTAGGGTATAACTATTCCCGGCTCCACAAAGTCTATTCTTCAATTTTTTCCCTTGGAACTAGACAAACTTTCAACTTACGCACTCAAACCATTCACTTCTCATCCTGGCACTTGCTCAAAATTCATAGCAATCACTAATAAACCTTAGCACTAGACCCCCCTATACTGTAGAGAAGGACAAGGCTCTCAATTAGCAGCCAATCAGTAAAACAGTTCACTGTACCTATCCAGGCATATCCAAAGGGCAGTTTCATGTGTGCTCTCTGGTCCAACTGGTGAATCTGGGCATTTTGAGGCAATGTTACAATTTCCTCATGTACACAGACAACCCTCTCCTCCTTTCACCAAACACTAACACATGCGAGAGATGCAATTATACAGCCAAACTGGAGGCTAAGCTCTCTCAACCCAAGACTGGACCAGGCAGTCAAGAGGAGAAGGGAATTACTTGCATCACACCACCAGTCTCACGTAGACCTATGAAACCATCACCGGCAGAAAACACACATAAATACATGAAAACATACTCGGAGGCTCTAAATAAAAATCTGCAAAAGCAACAGAGACCTCCAAAGCAGACATCCAAGCAACCTCCACCCCCCAACACAAACCATGAAACACATATTCATAAAACCAGTGTGCCATGCAAGACAGCCCTTAAAGCAAAATAACATACCCAACACACTAGTAATAGGTGACTCTATAGTCAGGCACACTGACGTCCCACTCATTAGGCTGAACAAGGAGAAGGTTACTGTTAGCTGCCTGTCGGGTGCCAGGATCCACCACATAACACAAGCACTCAGGTCACTCCAGAAAAAGTACAAATATGACTCTGTCATTGTCCATGTTGGTGTGAATGACCTGAGCCATACCTCCCTAGACTACATGAAAAGAGACATGGAGGAGCTCTCTGATCACTTAGCCCAGGCCAGTATGACTCTGACCCTGAGTAGTATCCTCCCCTCACCAAGAATGATACCACGGTACAGAGAAAAAATTATCAATTTTAACAATTGGCTACGCTTCTGGTGTCATTCAAAGGGGATCCAGTGTCTGTCAGCCTGGGATGACATGCTCGACAAGTCATGCTGCTTCGCTAGAGGTGGCTTGCACCTGTCACCCTTAGGCTTTCAAATACTGGCCAAGGCTCTTGCCACCCCTATAGTGCCTTTTTTAGGCAAGGTTTAAAAGACAAACTCACCACCGTAAATAGCGCAAGTAACAAAAAACTGAGGGTAATGCTACTCAATGCCAGAAGTCTAAACCTTAAAATGCACGCACTCGAGGCACTCCTTAGTATGGAGAAAATCGATATATGTGCAGTAACAGAAACCTGATTTAAGGCTCCAGAGACCACCCCAGCACTACCAGGCTACAACTCATACCATACATTTCAGCCACAAAACCCGGACCAAAATACAAAAGGCGGGGGAGTATCCATATTCATCATTGATACCCACACCTCCAGGTTAGTGGCATAGCACGATGCTTCAGAGATCATCTACATGCAACTAACAATGGGCAAAACTGCTATTCAAATTATAGCTTGCTACAGATCACCCTCCATGTTCCAGGACCCCCACGCCACATTCCTAGAAACACCGGGAAGCATAAAGATCCTACCAAACACCCTGATATAGGGTGATTTCAATTAGTAAATCAAAAACTGAAGCCAGCAACTGTGAGCTGTGTAAATAATTTATTGGAAAATAAGAAATAACAGACCGGTTTCGGCTATGGAATTGACCTAGCCTTCATCAGTGTTAGTTTGCCAAAACATCTTGTAGTCCTTATATACAATTACAGATAATTAGTCAAAAGATTTCATTGGTGAGCTCATAAATATTTATTTTCATAAATGTTCCTTTTAGAAAATATTCATTTAAACCAGGCTGGAACAGTCTACCTAACTTTACAATCAAGTTCGGCTTTGTTAAGGGCAGATCATGCCTCCTAAACCTGGTGGACTTCTTTGAGACAGTTACCAAGGCTATAAAAGAGGGAAAGGTGGTCCACACAGCCTGCCTAGACCTCGCAAAGGCCTTCAACACCATTTCCCACTCAGGTATTATAGACAAGCTCACCAGCCTGAACATAAACCCCTATGTCATGTGATGGGTTGCCAACTGGCTCGTGGACAGAACCCACATGGTAAGAGTTGTGGGAGCTAGGTCTGATTCTAATCCGGTTACAAGTGGCATTCCCCAGGGCTCAGTCCTAGGACCCCTCTTGTTCTGCATATACTTCTCAGAGGTACAGGCAAGCACAGGAGGACTATGGCTGACCAAGTTCACAGATGACTGAAAACTAGGGGCTATAATTGACTCTCCGGCTGACACAGACATCCTCCAAAAGGGTCTCACTGAGATAGATACCTGGTGTCAAAACCATGGCCTCAAGCTAAATTCCAAAAAGTGCATAGTCATCCCCTTTGGAGAAAACAAAGTACCCACAAACTATCACATAGGTGGTAGCCCCCTAAATACGGAAGATGTAATAAGGGATCTGGGGACCCAAGTAGATAGTAACCTCTCCTTTGATAATCACATTGCCAAAGTGGTTAGAAAATCCTTCTATGTGGCCCACCTAATCACAAAAGGGTTTGCATCCAGATCGAAAGAGGTCATTAGGCCCCTCTATGCATCACTCATCAGACCCATCATAGAGTTCAATGCCCCATTTGGGATGTACCTTACAAGACACCTGCAACAACAGGAAAGACCACAGAAGTACCTCACCAAGAGGATCACTGGCCTCAAGCTGATGCCCTATGCAGCTTGACTGAAGAAACTCCAGCTGTACTCAGTTACATACCACCTACTCAGAGGTGGTCCCTGCCTGACATACAAGGCCATGTCCAACCCAGAATTGATGGATATGCTCCACCTAAAGAAAACCATATCCCCTCAAGCCACATGCTCCAGGGATCTAAACCTCACCACAACAATAAATTAGACATGCTGGAGGGATAGATTCCTGTCCCAGAGACTTCCCATGCTCTGGAACAAGATTCCAATCTACATTAGGCAGACCTGCTTGCTAACCCTATTCAAGAGAAACCTTGATGAGTGGATGGGAAACAGAAAGTTTACCCCATGGATCACTTCAATGTCTCTGCTGGACAGATGCACAGGGAACTAATCTAAGGGGGCAGTGAAAGCCAACACATTCTGGCTAGGCTTATAAATGCCTTTGGGCAGATAGCCTGGTACCTACCTATGAACCTATGAACTCATAGTACTATTCAAGGTTTTCTCTATGCCAATACCAGTCACATAATACCCTGTCTTCCACAGACTTCAGGTAATGAAGGTATATGGGTGAGGAAGCCCACTCCATGGCCAGATATTATGTGTGTGGACTTCACATATATTGCAAACCACTAACAGTAATATGTGTTCACCTATAATGTTGAAAGTGAAATAAAACTGTAGTAATATATGCAGCATGATTGCGTACCATGCATGTGTATTTTATTGGTACTGCAATCTAGTAAAGCACTGTAACAGTACTAGAATGTTAGAGGAAAGGTCTGTCATTTGTATTGCACAGTTCATAGTATGTTTCCAGGTGGTCTCCAGGCAAGCATCAGTCACTGTGTAGTCAGCAGTGCCTCAGTAGCTCAGCCTGTAAAATTCCTTGTACACTGTACATTTTGCCACACACAGTCCTGGGTTCGAATCCAATGCTATGTAGCACTACATTTTCAGTATCAGTCACGTAATGCTCACAATTTCTTTCTTCACCAAGAACACAAAAATGTGATGAGTGAGTTAGCCCATATTATGTGCATATATTGTGTTTAGATCTCACAGGATGTTACACTCAGTAGCAAGAATGTGTGCGTCAGCATTGTTGATTCCGAAATAAAATGGTGTAATCCCAGTATGGCTTTTTCTCTTGCTTGTCTGTACTATGCTGCAGTCAATTATTAAATTATTTGCAGATGTCCCCTGCAGTCACAGCTATTGGGGTTCTACTCCCATGCCTTCCAACTAAGCAATGACAGCTATCTAGTTTAATTACTGTACACATACATGCCTCTCAACTGTCACCATTTCTCATAATGTAATTAGAACTGACATATCTCTGTCACATGTTCACCAGATACATTATTACCTGCAATGCAATGTATTACCAGATCCATTTACAGAACACCCTGGTAGTTATATAAGTCTACATTATATGAAACTGTTCTGAGTACTGTGCCTGCATTTTGTTAGTTCTTGCCCCTTATTGTTTCATGCTATCAGGTTGAGCTGTATATACATGGTACAACAGCTGTAAGAGAATTGTAGTCACTGTAATCACAAATGTCAGTACACACCTGTAAAAGTATGTATGACCAGTATTGTCAGGGATATCATCTGCAGTCTCACTAATGGAATGTTTTTCTCTCTCTCCCCCCACCCTTTATCTTAATTTATTCATATTGTGTGGTTATTATACCACACTGCTATTTGTCTGGCACTGTTTCTATGACATGTTATTGTGTGGTTGGCCTTAGGGGACTCACCACAATGGACTAGAGTGTTGGGTGTATGATCATAAAGCAGAAGATGTCATAGCACACAGGGAATACCACGGTAATGGTACTACTTCAGTTGTATCTACACACATAGTATGTTGTCAGACTGTGGCTTATGCCATGTGTGAGCAAGAAGTGGATAGTGCCAGACATTTTGCCCTTGCTTTATCTGTACATAGTGGACATCCATGTATCTCCTCCTGTAATGTGTTCCCTTTGTGTTGTCTTTCAGGAATAATGTATCACAGACAACACCTACCCTTCTCAGATGCAGAGAATGAGATAGTCTTGCAAGGACTTAGGCAGCATCGTGACATCCTGTTATCCAGGGGGATACAGGGAACAGCGGGCTGCACTGTAGTCAGACCTTGTTCGTGATGTTAATGCCATGGGCCATCAGACCAGGACATATGAGCATGTTCGACACTGGGCAACCAATATGATTAATGCTGCACTTCGATGAACAGTGGACATAGCCAGGGATTGCACTGTCACCAGTGTAGGGCCTTCAGTGGAACAACAACTCTCGGCCACTGAGGCACACATGGCAGCTCCCAGCCATCCATCACACCATACATCGTGGAGGTGGGTGCCACAGTTTCCACAGCTGAGGAGCATGCAGGTAAGCTTACTTGTGATCAGCACTGTAATATAGTAGTAGTCAGTGTCTCAGGCTGTAGATACATTAATGTGGGGGTCAGGTCTTTGTTCTTGGGTGGGTGTAACCTCAGATATGTACTCATATGCAGATTGGGATCAATACAACAAGTAACAGAGTAGCTACTGTAAATGTGAGATATATGTACATATTACCTTGTTCTGCTGCAACATACAGTGGTACTGACATTACCCCACCTTCAGCTTTTCACAGGGATATCAGGTATTCCCCAAGACCATATCCTGCTCCTGGTAAGTATGACACTTGCTTTGTTTAGGAACAGTTATAGTCTAGTATGGTTAAGGACCAGAATAATGCCCTATGTACATGTAATTATGTGTGTAGACAATGTAAGATGTTTTTAAATGCCAGTCTGGAAGAGGTACCTTAGGTTTTGGGAGGGGGTATTCACAGGAGTGTAGTGCAACAAACAGATATACTTTGGCAGTTACAGGTAAGAGCAAATAAGGCTCCTGGTTTAAATGAGGCAAGGAATCTAAAATGCCTTTTAAAATACAACTTTCCTCACTTGCTTAGAGAAAAACAGCTATTGTACTCACTTTCCTCACTTATCTAGAGGAAAATAGTTTTTTTATTCAGGCATGTCCAAGCGTCAGCTCCCAGTGTTCTCTCCTGTCTATCTGATGAATCTGGGCATCTTGGGGCAATGTAGAAATTGCCTCATGTACACAGACAACCCTCTCCTCCTACCATGCAACACTACAACCTGTGAGAGATGCACTTATCTAGCCAAACTGGAGGTAAATCTCTCTCCAATCAAGAATGAACTTGACAGTCAAGATTAGAAGGTAAACACTTGCACCACACCACACTCATCACATAGTCTCACTAAATCTACACCACCAAAATACACACATAGAAACACAAAAACATTCACGGAGGCTCTCACTAATAATCTGCTCAAGTAACAGAGACCTCCAAAGCAGAAATGCATGCAACCTCCACACTCCAACACAACCCAAATGACATATAGCCCGCAGACTCAGTGTGCCACTTAACCACAGCCAATAAGGCAAAACAACGTACCCAACACACTAGTCATAGGCAACTCTATAGTCAAGCACACTGTTGTCCCACTCACTGGGCTAAACAAGGAGAAGGTTACTGTCAGCTGCCTGTCGCGTGCCAGGATCTGTCACATAACCCACGCACTCAGTTCACTCCACAACAAGTACAAATATGACTCTGTCATTGTCCATGTTGGTGTGAATGACCTGAGGCACCTCCTGGACTACATGAAAAGAGACATGGAAGAGCTCTCCAATCCTGTAGCCCAGGCAGGTATGACCCTAGCCCTGAGTAGCATTCTGCCATCACTCAGAATGATGTCGCAGTACAAGGACAAAATGATTGACTTCAACAATTGGCTAAGCTTCTGATGCCATTCTAAAGGGATCCAGTATCTGTCTGCCTGGGATGACATGGTCGACAGACCACAATGTTTTGCCAGAGATGGCCTGCACCTGTCACCCCTGGGATTCCGGATACTGGCTAAGGTTCTTGCCGCTCCTATAGTGCCTAGGTTCAAATGACAAATTCACCACGGTAACAGGAACAGGCAAGCAAAAACTGAGGATGATGCTACTCAATGCTAGAAGTCTAAATCTCAAAATGAACTCACTTGAGGCACTCCTTAAAATGGAGAACATCGATATCTGTGCAGTGACTGAGACCTGGTTCAAGGCTCCAGAGAGCACCCCTGCACTACCAGGCTATAACTCATACCACACTTTTCGGCCATGTAATCTGGACCGGAACACCAAAGGCAGAGGTGTGTCATATTCATTAAGGATATCCACACCTCCAGGCTAGTTGCTCAGCATAATGCAACCGAGGTTATCCAAGTGCAACTAACTGAAAAACTGCAATCCAAATTGTAGCTTGCTACAGATCACCCACCATGCCCCAGGATTCCCACTCTTCTTTTCTTGATGTACTGGAAAATATTAGCATTCAACCAAACACCCTAATAATGGGCGATTTAAACTACCCCACCATTAACTGGGAAAACTACTCATGTACCAACTTCTTCACTCAACGCTTTCTGGAATTCATAAACTCCAATGCCCTGGATCAACATATCCACACCCCCACCAGGGGCAACAATATCCTAGATCTAGTCATTACCAATATGAGTGACTGGTGTTCCACACCTGAAGTCAACGCCTTATTGGTCCGATCCGACCATAAGCTAATTACCCTAGATATCCACATCCTGCCTCCATCCCCCATTAAGGAAACCACAGTAAAAAAATTCTCCAAAGCCAACTTTATGCTTCTTAAGACAGAAGTGGTGAACTTCATGATACCCATGCAGATGGACAATACAGTTACAACTACTGAATCCTACACAATTGCACTTTATAAGCACTTACATGAGTGCATGGATCGTGCCATCCCAAACAGAACCAAGACACTATCCTCCAAAAAAAGGAAGCCAATCTGGTGATCCCCCGCCATAAACAAACTATACAACAGAAGGAAGAAACTCTTGCAAAAGAGAGTAAAATCCCATGAGTGGAGGAGCTCCCTGGCCAGCCTCAGTAAGAAGCTGCGATCTCTGATAAAATCCTCCAAAGTTAGTTACGAAAACAAAATTACCACTGATTCTAAAGACAACCACAAAGCATTCTATAGCTATGTCAAGAATCTCAGTGGCAACACTCAGATCTGCTGTGCATTACAGCACAATGGCACTAAATATACAGACCCAACTGATAATGCCAACATCCTGGCAGATACGTTCAGTGCTAACTTTACCCCCCTCTCACCCCCTAAAGAGCCCATCTCTATACCGGAAGAATGCAAAGTTCCTGTAATCACGGCTGCACAGGTAAAAACCACACTCTCCAAAGCCAAGAACACAGCAACCATGGGACCAGACAACATCCCAGGCTGCATTCTACATGAACTACAGAACGAACTGGCACCCCACCTAAGTACCATGTTCAATCATAGCCTCACCTCAGGCTTTGTGCCTGCTGAATGGTGCACAGCAACAGTTATCCCACTCCACAAGGGGGGTGCCACCATGGACCCCGGGAACTACCACCCCATTAGCCTGACGAGCCTGGTCTGCAAGGCCATAGAACATATCATCATGGAACTTATAAACAAAGACATTGGTAATCTCCAAACTCTGGATCCCACCCAGTTCAGGTTTGTAAAAGGCAGATCATGTCTCCTAGACCTGATAGACTTCTTTGAAGTAGTCACCAAAGCCGTAGACGAGGGTAATGTGGTTCACACAGCCTATCTAGATCTTGCCAAGGCTTTTGACACCATCCCTCACTCTGGAATTATAGATAAACTCACTAAACTAGGTATAAATCCCTATGTCACAAAATGGGTTGCCAACTGGCTCACTGACAGAACCCACACTGTGAAAGTAGCAGACTCCAAATCCGACTTCAGACCAGTGACAAGTGGAGTACCACAGGGTTCAGTCCTGGGTCCTCTCCTGCTTGGTATCTACTTCTCTGAAGTACAGGCTAACACAGAAGGACTTTGGCTAATGAAGTTTGCAGATGACTGCAAACTAGGAGCCATAATCGAAACTCCTAATTATGTGGACATCCTACAAAAGGGCCTCACTGAGACATATGCCTGGTGTCAAAGCCATGGCTTCAAGCTCAATGCTAAAAACTGCATTCTAATCCCCTTTGGTAAAAACTCTGTACCCATGAACTACAACATAGGCGGTAGTATACTTAACACCGAAAGTGTGATAAGAGACCTTGGGACACAGGTGGACAGTAGTCTCTCCTTTGATAATCACATCGCCACAGTAGTGAGGAAATCCTTCTATGTGGTACACCTCATCATAAAAGGTTTCTCATCCAGAAAAAAAGAGGTCATTGTTCCCCTCTACTCATCACTCATTAGACCCATTATAGAGTACAATGCCCCTTTTGGTATGTACCTCACAAGACATCTACAACAACTGTAAAGGCCACAGAAATACCTCACAAAGAGGATTACCGATCTCAAAGAGATGCCCTATGCAGACCATCTCAAAAAACTCCAGCTTTACTCCGTCACGTATCGCCTACTCAGAGGTGATCTCTGCCTAACATACAAAGCTATGTCAAACCTAGAGCTATTGGACATGCTCCACTTAAAGAAATCCCAATCCCTCCGAGCTACATGCTCTAGGGACCTAAACCTTGTCACCACAATAAACAGAACATGCCGGAGGGATAGATTCCTGTCCCAGAGACTTCCCATACTCTGGGATAAACTACCTATCTATATCAAACAAAGCTCCTCATTAGCACTCTTCAAGAAAAATCTTAATGATTGGTTGGGAAATAGGAAATTCACCCCGGGGATCACCTCTGTGGCTCTGCTCGACAGTGGCACAGGAAAATAATTTTCTTGGGTGGCAAAAGCCAGGGTACCTTTTTGGCTGGGCTTGTATAGGCCCCAGGGCTGATAGCCTAGTACCTACCTATGAACCTATGAACAGGTTTAAGGCAAATACATCAGGCAGTGAAATGTGTATTTCTATATGTGAAGAGAGTTGTAATGGGTTTTATGTGTTGTTTTTTCAATTGTAGCGTCATACTGTGTAAATAAAAGGTAAATATTAGTGGTCACATTTGACTTCATTTACTTGAAGTGATGGTTATAAAGGTCCTGAGCTGAATTTGAATTGTGTTCCCTGGTAGTGCTTTGTGGACAAAGGTGGAAAGGAAGTTGATTCGCCACTAATGCAGTTGTGGGTCTTTGTTGTTAGGAGTCTTGGATGTTTTTCATACACAATAGTGCAGGTATTAATGTACTGTTTTTTTTCATTCTTATTGCAGGTGACCATGACCAGGGAGAATGAGAGGGAGGATAGAGGAATGATGAGGATGCAGGGACTAGAGGTGGCAAAGGTGGATGAGTTTAAATACTTGGGATCAATAGTTCAGAGTAATGGTGAGTGTGGAAGAGAGGTGAAGAAGAGAGTACAGGCAGGATGGAGTGGGTGGAGGAGTGTTAGGAGGGATTTGTGACAGACAAGTACCAGTATAAGTGAAAGGAAAGGTCTACAAGAGGATAGTGAGACCAGCTATGTTATATGGGTTGGAGACAGTGGCATTGACAAAAAGGCAGGAGTTTGAGCTGGATGTGGCAGAGTTAAAGATGTTAAGATTTGCACTGGGTGTGACGAGGGTGGACAGGATTAGGAATAAGTATATTAGAGGGTCAGCCCAGGTTGGAAGGTTTGGAGACAAAGCCAAAGAGGCAAGATTATGTTGGTTTGGACATGTGCTGAGAAGGGATGCTGAGTATATTGGGCAAAAGATGCTAAGGATGAAGCTACCAGGTAACAGGAAAAGAGGAAGGCCTAAGATAAGGTTTATAGATGTGGTGAGAGAAGACATGCAGGTGGTTGGTGTGACAGAGCAAGATGCAGAGGACAGGAAGAAATGGAAACAGATGATCCACTTTGGTGACCCCTAATGGGAACAGCCAAAAGAAGATGATGATTGCAGGTGACCATGTTAGTTGGAGTCTGTCCCCTACACAACCTGATGTCAGTGTCTCCTAGGACACTGCTGATGATGGTGGTCACAGTGAGGCATATGTGGGGGTGTCAGGAGATGAATCTGTCCCAGAGGTAGACATCACTCTTCTGCCCCCATTGTCACCACACACAGTCTGTATGCTCACACATACCCCATCCCTGGAGACTATAGATATTGGACAGTCAGAGGGTGGAGACATTGAACAGAAAAGTGTAGCAACTATGGCTCCAGTGAGTGTAGACACTGGCCATAGCCAGAGAGCTGGTGAGGTCCCACACAGGCAGATTGACAGGGGTGGTTGTAGGAGGCCTGCTGTCCGTTCCCCACCTATTGCAGGTGTCCCATCATGGGTTACCTGGCGCATGTTTTGGGCCATCATGGAGCCACAGACATCTTCTGAATGGAACACCAGACATATGCTTAGGGTTATGGATGCCGCACAGTCTGACATCCGTAACAGCATCCACCGCATTGGGGACACCCTGGATTGGTTGACTGATGCAGTGGATAGATGGTGGGCTGAGACAGTGCCTGTCTTGGACCATACATTGTGCTTGTACTTGTGATTGGAGTTGAGCATCAGACCCATGAACATAGGGCAGCAACACCATCTGCTGAGAGTCCACATGGTCATGCACATTCACGCTCCGGTAGTAGCAGTACATCCAGTGCTAGAGAGGGGAGTATGTTGTCCACACCAAAATGTTGCAGGCCATGAGCCTGTGGTCCTGGGTGGTCCCAAGGGGTATATGATCTTAGCAGACAACTGTCACCATCAGGTACTAGCATTGCATCTGACCTTAGGCATGGAGGTGTCATTGCAACTCCTGGCAGAGCCAGTTCCCATGTTTGGGGCTGGAGATGGTGAACTGTCAACTCTACCATTTATAGTCCACAGCCGTCTAACATACACATGTTTTGCTCTGGCACTGAGCTTGACTGTGTACATGCACACACTCACACACCACTGTCATATGCACGTCACCTACAGATACACACAGCACCTCTCCATGGTCCATCTTACATGCTTCTCCCAACTCACACATACGCTGTCTACTGTTTGGGACAGCCTAGGCCTCCTGCATTCCCACACAACACCCTGTGCAAGTGGTGATACCTGTGCCACATCCCTGCCATTTTTGACACTGATGCAGGGAAATGCAGCTATGTGTCTGATGCACAGGGGGAGAATATTACTTAACGTGTACTTGTGTAATGCAGTGTGGGTTTACCATGCTACTTGTGGTTAATCAGAGTGATATGGTATGTTGGCATTTGTCACATGTACGCCACATAGATTTGTGTACCTTATATGGTCCTTATGTTGTATGTGGTAACTATATAATGACAGGTGTGACATGGGCCTGCTTATGTTTCTGTTACAGGAGTCTGTTGGGATAACCTATGGATACACAGCAGAAATAAAGCAGCAAAGGATGGCTTGTCAGCACAGCGGACATACTTCATCAGCAAGGTACAGCCCTATAACTGCATGGCTCCATAGGTTCATACATGTATAACAGGCTAACAAGGACAATGTTGGCATTCAGCATACTCATGCATCCATAATCTGTGAGAAGGTCTGCTACCCTTTATAAGTGCCACCAGGGTTCTGATGGAGATGACGCATCTGCATATATCCTGTGTCCAGTACCAACAGTTGCCTGGTAACAGTTATGATTGTTGTGTTCTGCATCCCAGTGTGTAACCTGAACATGATGTGTGTCACAGCAGATGTGTGCGTGACATGCAAGGTGGGGTCTGTTTCATGTAGGGTGTACTGCCAGTTTTACATACCTGTCTCAGCAGTAAAAACTGAAGTGCTTAATACAGCTGTGTCATGTGATTAGTTTTATGGCTTAAATTTACTATTTAAATGAAGGCATTTGAGTACTTTTTTTACACACTGATGAAGGGTTGATCCTGAAAGCTTAATGATTGTTTTCCTGTTTGGAATAAATGCTGCATTTTTACCTCAACATTTCCAGTCTTTGGATTTTTTTACTACTGTTACGTATTTTGTATCCTGCCTGGTTTACCTATGTGCTGTCCTTGTTTCTTTGGATTTTTATAACTGTCCCACCAGCATGTATTATGCATACCACACTGATATTGTTGGTGTAAATGTGTTTGTCCTGTCATGGATACATGGGAGGTACACAGTGGGAACTGACACATCCCTGTATGGAGCCATACACATCCCCTCCATAGCATTATGGAGATAGACTACACATGTACTGTCCTGACATGGACTCCATAGGACTTGTTCTTTACCATGTGTATTGGTATACCTTGGAACAAACCTTTGTGGATGCTACAGTTGTACAATATTCCTGTGTAGTGACACGGCAAGGGTGCCATTTCACATGATGATAGCTGTGATGACTGCTACATTAAGTATACCAGTGCCAGTCTGGGATGTACGTCCCTAACCTATCAGTATTGGTTTTACAACAGTGAATGCATCCACATCTTTCCGACCAGTGACAGTCGAAGGCATCAGTAATCTCTGTGTTCAATCCAGACATCCCATGATTCCATAACATGTTGTAAAATGCTCTAAAAGGCTCACACAAACTCATGGCTACATTGCGACTAGCATCACTTCCAATCAGTGTCTACAGGACATTCCAAGGCACACGCATACTGCAGGTTGACTGTATGTAGGTGTGCACACTTACCTATGTAATGGTACATAATACAAATCACAGTACGTGGTACAAACAACACACCTCATGTCTGCTAGTACTATCATTTTAGGACATATGCTTGATGACATACGCAGGCTTTGTTGCTGTTAGTCCTTTGGGGGGGGGGGCACTTCACCCACTACAAATAAAACACTGCAAAATCCTACATATGTCTAGGCTACCAAGGTTATGCCATACGGATGTATACACATGCAGCATGTGGGCTGGAATGAGATTAAAACTCCAACCTATATAGTCTTATACACTATAGATCACAGTACTTATCATATGTGCCACAGATTAAATCTGATATTACACTCTCAGATGGTAGTCTTAAGGTGACTGACATCATCAGGCCTTGTAGAAGAGGGCAGTGTGGAAGCTAGCAGCCAGTTACAGGGCCAAAAAAGTGTATAACCATTGCAGGTGAATAGCCCATGAGGGCATATCCATTCATTTTCAGGAAGATACGCCAGCATCTGTGGCCTGCAATGTGATACTGCTTCATGCTGTTATCTGAATCTAGTATCCTAGCAGTGAGGTAATTGTAATTCTCCTTGCTATGTGTGTACAGTTACCAGTATGGCAATTTGTGGCTGCTTGCAGTTACATAGGCATACCTGTGGGCAGGAACAAGTTGACCTGTCCATACATGCGTTGACAACATTATACATTACAACACCTGCTCACCTGTGTCTGTCTACGTGGTGACATCCAGCAGGCATAGGGGTCAGTGGGTAAGTGGAATTTGTACTGTTGCACCCTTAGCTTGGATCCTTTGAGCAACAGTATGGCTGTGCAATAGTGGAGATTTACTCATTATTATTAGGGTATGTAGGACAATACAGACATCCAAACACATGTCTGCCTATAACAGGGATTTATATATAACTGTAGCAGCGTGTGTGTATGATATGTATATGTGTTATGTAGATACATAGGGGTGTATGTATCATTTTAATATATATAGCTATATATATATATATATATATATATATATATATATATATATATATATATATATATATATATATATATATATATATATATATATATATATATATATATATATATAGCTCTATATATCAGCACATATCTATTTGTCACTACATAGCAATAGCAATACTGTGCATGTTAGAGAGAGAGAGATAGTGACAGACAGATATGTATACGTATATCTGTCTGTATAGACATTTATACATAACAGATCATTTTGATGAAGGGGCAACAGGATTGCACTAATTTTAACTAAGTGTATGGGCATGCCCAGTGGGACTGTCAGTACTAATAAGGTGACTTCCGTTCACACCTACCTGTACTCCAGTCCGGGATTTTGTATGTTACAGACATTAATATCCACCTCTGTTTCTGCAGTACTGCACTTCACTCAAACTGTCCACAGCATTCCCCAGCTGTCTGCTGTACTTAATCTGTGACTGCAGTTGGTAATGTTACACCAGCAAGAGACTGACAGTCTGCATACCTCTCAACTGTCCTGATTTCCACAGATTGTAGTTTTGCCTCATTTGTTTGGTCTGCTCCTCATACATTTGTGGTCTTCTAGTAAAGTACTGAATATTGACATCACTACATTATACTACTTACAGACAAACATTTGTGTTTCAGATGTTATATCCTTCATAACATATGTAGTAATGCAAAATCTTTACTTCCAGTGACTTTCTATGTTTATGGGGACAATATTTGAAATCTGACCCTATGTTTGAGCCTTTATCCCAACCAATCCTGCTGGCTTTTTCCAGAGTTCTTGCAATAAGAGGTATGACAGTCTGTAAAAACACACAGTACTACCTCACAGGTACAAGATGTTAATAATTCCAGATGAGAACCATCAACAACATCACCCATGCTAGCTTCCCTAGTCCACTGAGCCACTCAGGTCACCAGACAGAGAGGAGTCATTCATCACACAATCAACAGCATAAATATGTACATTGTTATCCTGTGTGAGGAGAGACATACAATGTTGTGAGCAATATCTGTGTTATAACCCTGAGATTGCCTGGCCCACTGATATACCATAAGTGATTTTATGTTAAAGCTGTTGTATCGGTACACTACTGTATTGGTGGTGGGAGAACAACAGCACATGATCTGCTGAGATGTACAGTAGTCCAAACATCATGTGAGCCCACTGTTTAACATCTCCCTTAACTGTTGTAGTGAATATTCCAACCATGAGGCCTAATGACTATTAAGGAACACATACTATTGGACTGGGTATCTGTAGTCCCATGCGGATGTTACATCTGTCCAATTAGGCCACTATATTTCCTTGCATAACAGCAGCAGATCCATACATATGCTATATTATAGTAATCCTTAGAATTGGTGTGTAGCTTAGAGACTTACTTTGCAAATGCAGCAGTTGAGAGACCTGTAGTTCAGGGCTGACTCTGTGTGATGCAAGCAGTACACAACCAATACATGGATAGATACAGGTTGTGTGGGTTGCCTGGCATCAGCTATAGTAATATATGTACATGAGTAGGAGTAAAGTGTCATTCCCTTGGTTGTCAGTGAATGTGTTATGCATTGTTTCTTAGCCAAAGCCAGGGCATACTGGGCACACATCTGCCTACAGGGACATCATCATGGGGCTCCTCCTTTGAGTCCTCTTGTGAGTGTGGCTTTGGTGACCTAGACATTGGTGGCGGGCTGTGTATCCCTTCCCCTTGCTGATCCTGCTGCAGCTGTTTCAGCAGGATCATATTGTGTAGCACGGCACATGCTGTGAACATATGTGCACATGTAGCTGGAGAGTACTGCATGGCTCCACCAGATATATTGAGGCACAGGAACCGTGACTTCAGCAGCCCAAATGCACACTGTATGCTGTTCCTAGTTTGTGCATGTGTCTCATTATGGCATTCTTCAGTGGGTGGGTATGCATTTCTTATGGGTGTCATCATCCACATTTCCAGGGCATAGCCAGCATACCTCAGTAAATGGCTGTGTGGGATGTCCCCCGTGGCAAATATCTGCTACAGCTGTGATGCATGCCAGATATGGGAGGCGTGATAACTGCCAGGGCTGCCAGTGCACACATTCATGATAATGCCCTGGGCATTGCACATGACCTGGCAGTTGATGGAGTGGTACCCCTTGCGGTTGACATAGATTCTACCCACCTTACCAGGTAGTGCCTTGATGTGTACATGAGTGCAATCTACGGCACCCAGTACCTCAGGGTAGTGTGCTACACAGTAGAAGTGTTGCGTATTGCTGGCCCTCACCTTAGGGGCATGTGGTAGCATGGCATCCAGGAACTGGTGGATTACCCTGGATGCAAATGCCTGTGAGACCCCCATCATGTCCCCAGTTGGTCTTTGGAAGGTACTTGTGACTGTTATCCTGAGGGCTGCACATACCTTTGTTTCCACTGGGATGGGTTCCTCTCTGTTGGCTCTGAGTCTGAGTTGAGGCAGCAAAGCCCAGTGAGTTCTTGTAGCATGTCCATGTCCACCCTGTAGTACTCTATAATCTCTAGCTCATGTAGCTCCTGGAAGGTTACCCTGGGCCTGAACACTCTTCTCCTTCTCTGCCAAGGCCTACTGTCAGCAGCACCAGCAGCAGCATTGACTTTGCATCTATCACATACAGATGTAGCAGACCTGCAAGAGCCCCTAGCATTCTTTCCAGTTAAAATTCCCAAGTCTGTACTGTAATGGTCCAGAATATCGGGGAAAAATCAGAATGTAGGGTGTATGTATACTTTATAGTGCTCTACTGCAGGTGCTGACTGTGTGATTGACTACCTGTGATGCATCCCACCTGTCAAATGCATCATTAAGAAGATTTAATGGCCCTAGTTTAAGTGAAACAGAGGTCATCAGTAATTAACATATCATTGGCTTTTAGATACACACAGACCAGTGGTGCACCACTCAAACACATGGAAACAAGTGCTGCGAAGGTAAACAAAGCTCAGCAGTCACTGTACACACTCCCGTAAAAGATCACACTCAGCATGGTGGCGTGCCATGCAAACACATGGAAACATGCTCCCTGAAGGTAAATAAAGCTTAGCAGCCAGTGTACACACCTCCCCTGCTGAGCACAGTGGCACACCAGGCAAAAAGGTGCAGCTGATCTCCAATGAGCTTACAAGCCCTCAGACACACCCCATCTTGATGTCAGCTACCTCTTCTGTGAACACCAGCATGGTTCTGTGCTTACATGAAAGGGATATGTGGACACAGATACCCTTTTGTGCTATTCAGTAACCCCACCTCATTTGCATAGGGATCGAAAGTTTGCTTGTTTGTTTGTTTAATTTAACTGTGGAGGCTGTCCACTAAAGTGTGCTAGCCTGTGTAACTAATTTATCACTGTCTCTGCATTTTCTGTGTATTTCTACAAAAAAAACAAAAAAAAATAATCCTTGTTTTCCTGCCTTTCTCGACTAGTTTAGACCAGTATACAGGCATTGCTGTATTCTGGGCTGTGGTGTAGTTCCTGTGTTGCCCATTACCTTACTTGGATAGAAGGAAGTTTCTTTGCTCACCAGTGGGAGTGGGGAGCCTTGAGCAGCCTACCTGTCCTTGGGGGAAGTGACCTCAGCACAAGAAGCTGTAGTAATTGGTTGTTTGGGACCATTCCTAGCTCTTTTGTAGTTCACTGCTTAAAATCCGCCTTTGCACGGCTTTGCGCGGTCGTGCACATAGCACAGCGCCGGTTAAACAAGGTTAAACTTTTTCTGGCACCGCCAAGTCTGCTCTTCAATTTTTCCCTTAGAACTGTTCTACTTGCAATCTAAACAGCCTATACTCTATCTGAAAAGCTCAGCACTTGCTCCTAAAGCATTTTTATACAGGTAAAGCACTCTTAAACAAAAGAAAGTACTTCATTCACCTAAATTCTGTTGAGTACACATCTCCCTATAGGTCCTTTCTGACTCAGTTACACAGCAATCTTTTTCACTATTTCTAGCATGTCGAAGGGTCAGTTGCTGGTGTCCTCTCCTGTTCAGCTGGTGAATCTGGGAATCTTGAGGCAATGTTACAATTGTCTCATGTACACAGACAACCCTCTCCTCCTCCCAACAAATACAAATATATGCGAGAGATGCAACTATATAGCCAAACTGGAGGCTGAGCTCTCTCAATTCAGTACTGGCAAGACCAGTCAGGAGGAGAAGGTAACCACGCACACCACAAACCCAGTCTCACATAGAACTATCACAACAGCAAACAAACACATAAACACACAAAAACATACTCGGAGGCGCTGATTAAAAATCTACCAAAACAACAGAGGCCTCCAAAGCAGACACCCAAGCAACCACCACCTCAAGACATAGCACATGCAACACATAGTTCACAAAGTCAGTGTGCTAAACAGTCACAGCCCTTAAGGCCAAACAACATGCCAGACACACTTGTAATAGGTGACTCCATAGTCAGACACACTGACGTCCCGCTCACCAGACTGAACAAGGAAAAGGTCACAGTAAGCTGCCTGTCGGGAGCTAGAATCCGCCACATAACACAAGTACTCAGGTCACTCCACAGCAAGTACAAATATGACTCAGTCATTGTACATGCCGGTGTGAACGACCTGAGACGTACCTCCCTGGACTACATGAAAAGAGACATAGAGGAGCTCTCTGATTATGTAGCCCAGGCCGGTATGACCCTGACCCTGAGCAGCATCTTACCCTCACCAAGAATGATGCCACAGTACAAAGACAAAATGATCAGTTTTAACAATTGGCTTAATTACTGGTGTCATTCTAAGGGGATCCAATGTCTGTCTGCTTGGGATGACATGCTTGACAAGCCACGCTGCTTCACAAGGGATGGCTTGCACCTGTCACCCTGGGCTTCCGGATATTGGCCAAGGCTCTTGCCACCCCCATAGTGCCTTTTTAGGCAAGGCTCAAATGACAAACCTACCTGCCTAGAAAACACAAGTGGAAAAAACTAAGGGTAATGCTCCTCAATGCCAGAAGTCTAAACCTCAAGATGCACGCCTCAAGCCCTCCTCAGTATGGAGAACATCGATGTCTGTGCGGTGACTGAAACCTGGTTCAAGGCTCCTGAGAGCACCCCAGCACTATCAGGTTTTACCTCATATCATTCTTTCCGCCCCAAAACTTGGACCGAACCACAAAAGGAGGGGAGTATCCATTTTCATCAAAGATACCCACACCTCCAGGTTAGTGGCAACACAAAGCATCGGAGACTATCCAGGTGCAACTAACCATAGGCAAAACTGCCTTACAGTTTGTAGCATGCTACAGACCACCCTCTCAAACTCAGGAACCCCACACAGCCTTCCTGAAGACACTGGAGAGTATGAATGTCTCTCCAAATACCATCATTTTGGGAGACTTCAACTACCCAAACATAGACTGGGAACATTACTCAAGCCCCAACACCCTAGCCCAAAGGTTCCTAGAATTCATAAACTCAAATGCAATGGAACAACTAGTCACCATTCCCACAAGAGGAGACAATATACTAGACCTGATCATCACAAACATGGGGACAAAATGCTCCACACCGAAGTATATCCCTCTTTGGTAAGATCAGACCATAAATTAATCTCACTGGAAATCCACATCCCGCCCCACCCCTGCACAAAAGACCACAGTGAAGAACTTCTCAAAAGCAAACTTCACACTTCTTAAGACTGAAGTGGTATCCTTCAAGGCCCCTGGGCCAGTGGAAACCACAACCCACACTGCTGAATCCTTTGCAAATGCCTTCTATGGGCACCTTCAAGAATGCATGGATCATGCAATCCCAAATAAAACCAAGACCCATTCCCCAAAGGCAGGCGCCTGGTCTGGTGGACCCCAGCCATAAACAAACTTTACAACAGGAGGAGGAAGCTACTACATGACAGAGCAAAATCCCTAAAAGGGAAGGCGTCTCTGATCAGTACTAGCAAAAACTACGATCACTCATAAAATCATCCAAGGCCAACTTTGAGAGAAAAATCACAAAAGACACAAAAGACAATCACAAGGCCTTCTTTAGCTATGTTAGAAACCTGGGTGAAAACTCCCAGATATGCTCAGAGTTAGTCCAAAATGACACAAAATACACTGAACCCACTGACATTGCCAACATTCTGGCAGACAGGTTCAGTGCAAATTTCTCCTCCCCCTCCCCCCCAAAAGGAGAAATAACTATCCCAGCAGAGTGTAGCCTCCCTAACATCTCAGATGCCCAGGTGAGAGCCGCCTTCTCTAAAGCTAAAAACACAGCATCAATGGGACCGGATGGTGTCCCAGGCTGTGTGCTACATGAACTCCAAGAGGAACTAAACCCACACATAAGGCTGCTGTTTAATCTTAGCCTTACTACAGGATACGTACCCAAAGAGTGGCGTACGGCAACAGTGGTCCCACTTCACAAAGGCGGTGCTTCTACGGACCCTGGAAATTACCACCCCATAAGCTTGATGAGCCTGGTCTGCAAAGCTATGGAGAGGATCATTATGGAACTCATAAACAAAGACATTGGGGACCTACAGACATTGGATCCTACCCAATTTGGCTTTGTCAAGGGCAGATCCTGCCTTTTGAACTTGATCGACTTTTTTGAAACAGTCTCTAAGGCCATTGATGAGGGTAAGGCAGTTCACACAGCCTACCTTGACCTTGCAAAGCCTTTGACACAATACCCCACTTGGGCATCATAGACAAACTCACCAGCTTAAATGTAAACCCATATGTCACAAGATGGGTTGCAAACTGGCTCAAGGACAGAACCCACAGGGTCAGAGTTGCTGGAGCTATGTCAGACTCTAAGCCAGTCACAAGCGGTGTCCCACAGGGCTCAGTCCTGGGACACCTCTTGTTCGGCATTTATTTTTCCGAGGTACAGGCAAACATAGGAGGATTGTGGCTGACAAAGTTCGCAGATGACTGCAAACTGGGTGCCATAATTGATACTCCAGCGGACACAAACATCCTTCAGAGAGGCCTCATAGAAACAGATAATTGGTGCCAGAGCCATGGCCTTAAGCTGAACGCCAAAAATGTATAGTCATACCCTTTGGGAAAAACAAGGTACCGACAAATTACCACATAGGCGGTAATCCATTAAGTACGGTAGAGGTAATCAGGGACCTAGGGACCCAGGTTGACAGTAACCTCTCATTTGACACTCACATTGCCAAAGTGGTTAGGAAGACCTTCTATATTGCCCACCTTATCATGAAGGGTTTCACATCTAGATCAAGAGAGGTCATTGTGCCCCTGTACTCTTCTCTTATCAGGCCAATGATTGAGTACAATGCCCCATTTGGGATGTATCTCACCCGACACCTGCAGCAGTTGGAAAGACCCCAAAAGTTCCTCACCAAGAGGATAAAGGGTCTTAAACATATGTCATATGCTGCCCGACTGAAAAAACTCCAGCTCTATTCAGTCGCATACCGCCTACTCAGAGGTGATCTGTGCCTGACGTACAAGGCCATGTCCAATCCTGAATTAATGGACATGCTCCACCTCAGAAAATCCAAATCCATCAGAGCCACGAGAACAAG
>NC_056744.1:63391487-63476487 GCF_019279795.1 Protopterus annectens | reverse complement strand
TTTGTGCTTTTAAAAAATGAAAATAATGTATCACCGTATGCATCCCAAATAGCAGGAAGCATGATTTAGCCACATTCCTAACAACACTGTTCCATCTCAGCCTCCATACAGGTTACCTACCAAATTAATGGGGAGCAGCTACAGTTATTCCCTGCATAAGTGAGGACCTTCCATAGGCCCATGCAATTATAGACTCGCAAGTCTGACCAGTTTCAGCTGCAAAGTATTGGAAAGACTTGTCATGGAATTAATCAATCAGTTAGGATAAAGAGAACCTCTAAACACTAGACCAATCTCAATTTGGGTTTGTCAAGGGCTGGTCATGCTTACTCAACCTGATAGACTTTCTTGAAAAAGTCAACAAAGCAATGGATGAAGGCAAAATGGTACACACCACATACCTCAACCTGGCCAAAGCTTCTGACCCAATTACCTACTCAGGCATAGTAGACAAGCTAAATAAATCGAGAGTAAACCTATATTTCCTTCACTGGATTTCCAACTGGATCACAGATAGGACACAGGAAATTAAAAAAGAAGAAGCTAACTCCAAAAAGTGACCAGTCAGCAATGGCGTCCCGCTTCTTGAGGAAGATGATTTGGCAAGACCAGTCAGGAGGAGAAGGTTACCACACACACTATAGACCCAGTCTCACATAGTACCATCACAACCTCAAATCATACACATAAACACACAAAGACATACTCGGCGGCTCTGATCAAAAATCTACCAAAACAGCAGAGGCCACCAAAGCAGACACCCAAACAACCACCACCTCAGAACACAACACCTGCAACACATAGACCTCACAGTCAGAGTGTCAAACAGTCACAGCCCTTAAGGCCAAACACAATGCCAGACACACTAGTCATTGGTGACTCCATAGTCAGATACACTGGCGTCCGCTCACCAGACTGAGTAAGGAGAAGGTCACAGTAAGCTGCCTGTCGGGCGCTAGAATCCGCCACATAACGCAAGCACTCAGGTCTCTCAACAGCAGGTACAAACGACTCAGTCATTGTCCACGTTGGTGTAAACGACCTGAGATGTGCCTCCTTGGACTACATGAAAAGAGACATTGAGGAGCTCTCTGATTATGTAGCCCAGGCAGGTATGACCCTGACCTTGAGCAGTATCCTACCTTCACCAAGAATGATGCCACAATACAGAGATAAGATGATCAGCTTTAACAATTGGCTTAAACTCTGGTGTCATTCAAAGGGGATCCAATGTCTGTCTGCCTGGGATGACATGCTGGACAAGCCATGCTGCTTCGCATGGGGTGTCTTGCACCAGTCACCCCTGGGATTCCGGATATTGGCAAAGGCTCTTGCCACCGCCATAATGCCTTTTTTAGGCAAGGCTCAAATTCTAAACCTACCACCCTAGAACACAAAAAAGGAAAAACACTAAGGGTAATGCTGCTCAATGCCAGAAGTCTAAATCTCAAAATGCACGCACTCGAGGCCCTTCTCAGTATGGAGAACATCGATGTCTGTGCAGTGACAGAAACCTGGTTCAAGGCTCCTGAGAGCACCCCAGCACTATCAGGTTTTACCTCTTATCATGCGTTCCGACCCCAAAATCCGGACAATACCAAGAAAGGAGGGGTATCCATATTCATCAAAGACACCCACACCTCAAGACTGGTGGCAACACACGATGCATCGGAGACCATCCAGGTGCAATTAACCATAGGCAAGACTGCTCTGCAAATTGTAGCATGTTACAGGCCACCCTCACAAACTCAGGAACCTCACATGGCCTTCCTGAAAACACTAGAGGGATAAATGTATCACCAAACACCATCATACTAGGTGACTTCAATTACCCTAATATAGACTGGGAACACTACTCAAGCCCAAACACCCTAGCCCAAAAGTTCCTGGAATTCATAAACTCAAATGCCATGGAACAACTAGTCACCATCCCCACAAGAGGAGAAAACATACTTGATCTCATCATCACGAACATGGGAGCACAATGTTCAACACCGAAGTATACCCCTCACTGGTGAGATCAGATCACAAACTAATCTCGCTGGAGGTCCTCATCCCACCCCACCTGAAATAAAAAGACCACAGTAAAGAACTTCTCGAGCCAACTTCACACTTCTAAAGACTAGTGTGGTCTCCTTTAAGGCCCCGAGGCGGAAAACAGTACTCAAGCCGCTGAATCACTTACAAATGCCTTCTACCAGCACCTGTAGGACTGCATGGATAAGGCAATCCCAAGCAAAACAAAGACTCTTTGTACCAAAGGCAAGCGTCCAGTCTGGTGGACCCCAGCCATAAACAAACTCTACAACTAAAGGAGGAAGCTACTACAAGATAGAGCAAAATCCTTAAAAGGTAAGACACCCTTGATCACTATAAGTAAAAAACTAAGAGCTCTCATAAAATCATCCAAAGCAAATTTTGAGAGAAAATAGCTAAAGACTCAAAAGACAATCATAAGGCCTTCTTTAGCTATGTTAGAAACCTGGGAGGAAACTCCCAGATATGCTCAGAACTAGTTCAAAATGATGTGAAGATTACTGATCCTACAGACATTGCCAACATACTG
Organism: Protopterus annectens; assembly: GCF_019279795.1. Taxonomy (NCBI): domain Eukaryota; kingdom Metazoa; phylum Chordata; order Ceratodontiformes; family Protopteridae; genus Protopterus; species Protopterus annectens. Next base: position 63,473,921 of record NC_056744.1, on the reverse strand, counting down.
GCTGACAGGTTCAGTGCAAACTTCTCCCCCAAAAGGAGAGATATCTATACCAAGCGATTGCAGCCCCCAAACATCTCCAACGCCCAAGTGAGAACTGCTCTCCAAAGCAAAAACACAGCATCCATGGGACCTGATGGTGTCCCCGGCTGTGCTCCACGAACTCAATGAGGAATTAAACCCACAGCTAGGACAGCTGTTTAATCATAGTCTTACCTCTGGATACGCACCCAGGAGTGGCGCACTGCAACTGTGGTCCCACTTCACAAAGGCGGTGCCTCCACCGACCCTGGAAATTACCGCCCATTAGCTTGACAAGCCTTATCTGCAAAGCCATGGAGAGGATCATAATGGACCTCATAAATAAAGACATAGGAATTTGCAGACTTTGGATCCATCCCAGTTTGGCTTTGTCAAAGGCAGATCATGCCTTCTAAACTTGGTTGACTTTTTTGAAACAGTCACCAAAGCCATTGATGAGGGAAAGGCAGTCCATACAGCCTACCTCGATCTGGAAGGCCTTCGATACAATACCCACTTGGGTATCATTGAAAAACTCATCAGCTTAAATGTTAACCCATACATCACAAGATGGGTTGCAAACTGGCTGAGTGACAGAACCCACAGGGTCAGAGTTGCTGGCGCCATGTCAGACTCAAAGCCTGTCACAAGTGGTGTACCACAGGGCTCAGTCCTGGCCCACTTGTTTGGCATCTACTTCTCCAAAGTACAAGCAAACACAGGAGGTTATGGCTGACAAAGTTTGCAGATGACTGCAAACTGGGCGCCATAGTAGAAACACATATGACACAGATATCCTTCAGAAGAGTCTCACACAAACGGATAACTGGTGCCAGAGCCATGGCCTAAAGTTAAATGCCAAAAAATGCATAGTCATACCCTTCGGGAAAACAAGGTTACCCCTAGCTACCAAATAGGTGGCAATCCACTGAGCACAGAAGAAGTTATCAGGGACCTGGGGACCCAGGTTGATAGTAGTCTGTCATTCGACACCCATGTAGCTAAAGTAGTTAGGAAGACCTTCTACATTTCCCACCTTATCATGAAGGGATTTTCATCTAGATCAAGGGAGGTCATAGTCTCCCTATACTCATCACTCATCAGACCAATGATTGAGTACAATGCCCCATTAGGAATGTATCTGACCCGACACTTGCAGCAGCTGGAGAGGCCACAAAAGTTCCTCACCAAAAGGATAAAGGGTCTCAAACATCTGTCCTATGCTGCCCGAATGAAAGAACTCCAGCTCTATTCAGTCGCTTACCGCTTGCTCAGAGGTGACCTTTGCCTAACATACAAGGCCATGTCAAACCCAGATTTGATGAATATGCTTCACCTCAAAAAATCTAGATCCGTCAGAGCCACAAGGGAGCGAGACTTAAACCTCGACACGGCTATTAATAGGACGTGCTGAAGGGATAGATTCATCACCCAAAGACTCCCTATGCTGTGGAATAAAATCCCAGTATATGTGAGGCAGAGCACCTCGCTGGCCTTGTTCAAGAGAAATCTTGACCAATGGATGGGAGATCGCAGATATACCCCAGGGATTACCTCAGTGTCACTGCTCAACAGAGGCACAGCAAAATAATGGGTATAGTTCCCCATACTAAAGGGGTGGCATAAGCCACAAAACTATGGGCTAGGCTTGTAAATGCCCTCGGGTAGATAGCCTAGTATGAACCTATGAACCTATGAACCTATGATCCTGTCAGGTATTGCTGAGTCCATACAGCTATGTAGGTGCTCATATAGTTTTTTGGTGTAGGTTTGGACATTAGTGCTAATTCCAACTGAAGGGACTGTGGCTGCAAAGCTGCTTATACCTGCTCTCAGGAGACTGTAATCAGCTTTGGAAAAGTTTTTTTTGTTTGACCCTGACAAGAGGGGGTCAGGGGAGATGGTGACTTCGAAAGTGATCGCTTTATGGTCGGATCTTACCAAGGAGGATGACACTGTAGGGTGCTATACTGGCTACTCATGTTGGTTAGGACCAGGTCCAGGATATTTTCACCTCCTGTAGGGTATGAACCTGCTGATCCAATGCAATGGCAATGACAAAGTTGAGGAATCTCTGGGCATTCATGTTTGGGCTAGCATAGTCTTCCACTCTATAGTTGGGTAGTTAAAGTCATCCAGGATCATAGTAGAAGGTTGAATCTTAATGGATTCAAGTATGTAAAGATAGGTGGAGTGTGCGTCTTGAGTCATGGTTGGTTGTCTGTAGCTAGCTATGATTTGAATAGGTGTTTTGTCAACACTTAACTGCACTTGGTATGTCTCCTGGGCATCATACAGTTTGACCAGCCTGGATGTGTGTATGCCTTTGATAAATATTGAAACTCTACCTCCTTTAGCTTTGTAGCCTTCCCCTAGGTGTCTGAAAGTATGGCAGGATAAGTAACATGGTAAGGCTATGGTGCTTTCCACAGTTTTGAACCAGGTTTCAGTGACTGCACAAATATCAGCAGAGATCAGCCTCCAGGACAAGGAATGCTTGCAGTGAGTGCAGTTTCATGCTAAGACTCTTAGCATTTAGCAGCATGACCTTAAATTTTAGTTTAAAAGAATCTTTCATGTAGGTAATTTTCTCCTCATGCCTTTGCCTAAAAAAGGCACTATGGGGTAGGCAAGAGCCTTTGCCAGCAGCCTGAAGCCCAGGGGAGACAGATAAACGCCATCTCTAGCAAAGCATTGTTGTCTATCAGTCATGTCCCCCCAGCCTGTCAGGCACTGGATCCCCTTGGAATGGCACCAGAAACTAAGCCAATTGTTAATGTCAATCATTTCCTGTTTTTTATTGATGCATCATTCTGGGTGATGGTAGGATGCTGCTTAAGGCTAGGGACATACCTGCCTGGGACACATATTCAGTGAACGCAATCATATCTCCCTTCATATAGTCCACAGAGGTAAGTCTCAAGTCATTCACACCAACATGGGCTATAACAAAGTCATAACAGTACTTTTTGTTAAGAGACTTGAGTGCGTGAGTGATGTGGCAGATTCTAGTACCTGAAAAGCAACTTACTATGACTTTCTCCTTGTCTAGCCTGGCGAGGGTCACATCTATGTGTCTCATGATAGTGTCTCCTATGACTAGTATGCTGAATTTGTGGCTGGGTCTTATAGGCTGTGAGACACAGACGTGTGTACTATGTGTGATGCTTGGTGCTGTGGGTTGAGATGTGAGTGTGTGTTTTTGCTTCAGAGGTCTCTTTTGTTTAGGTATTTTTTTGTTGAGAGCCTCCACATATGTATGAGAGTGTTGTACAGGTGAGGGTGGAGTTAGTGGTGTGGTGTTTGTAGTGTTTGTGCAGACAACTTTCTCAGTGCCAGATGTAGTGCGATGTGACTGAGACAGTAAGGATTCTAAGTTCTTAATGTAATTGCATCTCTCACATATTGTGTTCCTAGGTGGGAGTCGTAGAGGCTTGTCTGTGTACATAAGGCAGTTGCGACACTGTCATCAGGATGCCCATATCAACCAGACTAGCAGGAGAAACCATAGGAAATTGTCCATTCATGGTTGTCAGAGTCCGTGGAAGAGATGTCAGGGATAGTAGAGTGGGTACTATCTGAGGAGAGTACCTATAGGTGTGAGTAGGACTGGATAAAATCAATACAGTAGCTGCAAACGAGGGCCTTACTTACACAGGAGTGCTGGTAAAAAAAAAAATGCAGCTGAGATACCTTACAAAAGGGTAAACAGTGCAGTGGTGATGCGCATCATGCAAACAAACAGAAACCTGTGCAAACACAAAATACCACAAAAACATAAGTGAAGTGCAAACACTGGAATTGACCAATCAACCCTTATCCCTGAGCTCTTAGCTGAACACCCTATGCCAGACCAGTTCCAACCAATTCACTTACTCCCACTAAGTGCAGGCAGGCCCTGGTCAATGGAAGAAAGCATAGCAGGAAACACAGGAATCACACAAACAGATCTAGATACAGCAAAACCTGTAACCAAAGTATGTTAAAGATATTTAAACTCTGTTTAGGTGAATTTAACACAGGAGAACAGATACACACTTAAATATAATAGTAGCAAACCCAGTCTCACATAGAACTATCACAACAGCAAACAAACACATAAACACATAAAAACATACTCGGAGACGCTGATTAAAAATCTACCAAAACAACAGAGGCCTCCAAAGCAGACACCCAAGCAACCACCACCTCAAGACATAGCACATGCAACACATAGTTCACAAAGTCAGTGTGCTAAACAGTCACAGCCCTTAAGGCCAAACAACATGCCAGACACACTTGTAATAGGTGACTCCATAGTCAGACACACTGACGTCCCGCTCACCAGACTGAACAAAGAAAAGGTCACAGTAAGCTGCCTGTCGGGAGCTAGAATCCACATAACACAAGCACTCAGGTCACTCCACAGCAAGTACAAATATGACTCAGTCATTGTACATGCCGGTGTGAACGACCTGAGACGATACCTCCCTGGACTACATGAAAAGAGACATAGAGGAGCTCTCTGATTATGTAGCCCAGGCCGGTATGACCCTGACCCTGAGCAGCATCTTACCCTCACCAAGAATGATGCCACAGTACAAAGACAAAATGATCAGTTTTAACAATTGGCTTAATTACTGGTGTCATTCTAAGGGGATCCAATGTCTGTCTGCTTGGGATGACATGCTTGACAAGCCACGCTGCTTAAGGGATGGCTTGCACCTGTCACCCTGGGGCTTCGGATATTGGCCAAGGCTCTTGCCACCCCATAGTGCCTTTTTAGGCAAGGCTCAAATGACAAACCTACCTCCCTAGAAAACACAAGTGGAAAAAAACTAAGGGTAATGCTGCTCAATGCCAGAAGTCTAAACCTCAAGATGCATGCCCTCGAAGCCCTCCTCAGTATGGAGAACATCGATGTCTGTGCGGTGACTGAAACCTGGTTCAAGGCTCCTGAGAGCACCCCAACACTATCAGGTTTTACCTCATATCATGCTTTCCGGCCTCAAAATTTGGACCGAACCACAAAAGGAGGGGGAGTATCCATTTTCATCAAAGATACCCACACCTCCAGGTTAGTGGCAACACACGAAGCATCGGAGACAATCCAGGTGCAACTAACCATAGGCAAAACTGCCTTACCGTTTGTAGCATGCTACAGACCACCCTCTCAAACTCAGGAACCCCACACAGCCTTCCTGAAGACACTGGAGAGTATGAATGTCTCTCCAAATACCATCATTTTGGGAGACTTCAACTACCCAAACATAGACTGGGAACATTACTCAAACCCCAACACCCTAGCTCAAAGGTTCCTAGAATTCATAAACTCAAATGTAATGGAACAACTAGTCACCATTCCCACAAGAGGAGACAATATACTAGACCTGATCATCACAAACATGGGGACAAAATGCTCCACACCGGAAGTATATCCCTCTTTGGTAAGATCAGACCATAAATTAATCTCACTGGAAATCCACATCCCCCCACCCCCTGCACAAAAGACCACAGTGAAGAACTTCTCAAAAGCAAACTTCACACTTCTTAAGACTGAAGTGGTATCCTTCAAGGCCCCTGGGCCAGTGGAAACCACAACCCACACTGCTGAATCCTTTGCAAATGCCTTCTATGGGCACCTTCAAGAATGCATGGATCATGCAATCCCAAATAAAACCAAGACCCATTCCCCCAAAGGCAGGCGCCCGGTCTGGTGGACCCCAGCCATAAACAAACTTTACAACAGGAGGAGGAAGCTACTACATGACAGAGCAAAATCCCTAAAAGGGAAGGCGTCTCTGATCAGTACTAGCAAAAAACTACGATCACTCATAAAATCATCCAAGGCCAACTTTGAGAGAAAAATCACAAAAGACACAAAAGACAGTCACAAGGCCTTCTTTAGCTATGTTAGAAACCTGGGTGAAAACTCCCAGATATGCTCAGAGTTAGTCCAAAATGACACAAAATACACTGAACCCACTGACATTGCCAACATTCTGGCAGACAGGTTCAGTGCAAATTTCTCCTCCCCCCCCAAAGGAGAAATAACTCTCCCAGGAGAGTGTTGCCTCCCTAACATCTCAGATGCCCAGGTGAAAGCCGCCCTCTCTAAAGCCGGGAAAACAGAATCACGGGGAATTTAAAAAGAAGGAATCAATAGGAACCAAACCAAAAGCATATATGCTATCACAATCTTTAGCCTTTACTACAGATAATGACCAAAGAGGTGTGGTGTACTGCAATAAGTGGTCCTGACTCTGCCAGCGCATGGAGGCCGGCTGACCGGAAATTACCGCCCATGTACTGGATGGTTTCATTCAAAGCTATGGAGACCTGGCTGAACTTAACAGCACATTAGGGACCCACAGATACACGGGATCCTGCACTTGGTCGTCAAGGGACGCCCCGCCTACCAGACTGAACAAAGAAAAGGTCACAGTGTTGCCTGTCGGGAGCTAGAACCACATAACACAAGCACTAAGTCACCCACAGCAAGTACAACATGACTCAGTCATTGTAATACGCCGGTGTGAACGATTTGAGACGCACTCCTGGACTACATGAAAAGAGCATAGGAGGAGCTTCGATTATGTAGCCCAGGCCGGTATGACCCTGACCCTGAGCAGCATCTTAACCCCTACTCAAGGAATGATGCCACAGTACAAAGACAAATGATCAGTTTTAACAATCATGACTACTGGTGTCATTCTAAGGATCCAATGTCTGTCTGCTTGGGATGACATGCTTGACAAGCCACGCTTGCTCGCAAGGGATGGCTTGCACCTGGTCACCCTGGGCTTCCCGGATATTGGCTGAAGGCTCTGCCAATTTCATAGCCTTTTTAGCAAGGCTCAAATGACAAACCTACCTCCCTAGAAACACAAGTGGAAAAAAAACTAAGGCACGCTGCTCAATGCCAGAAGTCTAAACTCAAGATGCATGCCCTCGAAGCCCTCCTCAGTATGGAGAACATCGGCGTTCAGCGGGTGACTGAAAACTCGTCTAAGGCCCTGAGAGCACCCCAACACTATCAATAGGTTTTACCATATCATGCTTTCCGCCTCAAAATTTGGACCGAACCACAAAAGAGGGGAGTCCATTTTCATCAAAGATACCACACTCAGGTTAGTGGCAACAATGGGCTAATCGAGACAATCCAGGTGCAACTAACCATAGGCAAAACTGCTCAACAGTTTGTAGCATGCCACAGACCACCTTCAAACCAGGAACCCCACACAGCCTTCCTGAAGACAATGGATATATGCGAATGTCTCTCTCAAATACCATCATTTTGGGAGACTTCAACTACCCAAACATAGACTGGGAACATTACTCAAACCCTAAACACCCTAGCTCAAAGTGTTCCTAGAATTCATAAACTCAAATGTAATGGAACAACTAATACCATTCCCACAAGAGGAGACAATATACTAGACCTGATCATCACAAACATGGGGACAAATGCTCCACACCGAAGTTATATCTCGGTAAGACTGACCATAAATTAACTTTACTGAAACCACATCCCGCCCCCTACCCCCTGCAATAAAAGACCACAGTGAAGAACTTCTCAAAAGCAAACTTCACACTTAAGACTGAAGTGGTATCCTTCAAGGCCCCTGCCAGTGGAAACCATAAACCCACACTGCTGAATCCTTTGCAAATGCCTTCTATGGGCAATTCTTCAAGAATGCATGGATCATGTAACCCAAATAAAACCAAGCAATCTATTCCCCCAAAGGCAGGCGCCCGGGTCTGGTGGACCCCAGCTATAAACAAACTTTACAACAGGAGGGAGGAAGCTACATGACAGAGCAAAATCCCTAAAAGGGAAGGCGCCTGATCAGCACTAGCAAAAACTACGTATCACTCATAAAAATCATCTAAGCCAACTTTGAGAGAAAAATCATGTTGACACAAAAGACAGTCACAAGGCCTTCTTTAGCTATGTTAGAAACCTGGGTGAAAACTCCCAGATATGCTCAGAGTTAGTCCAAAATGACACAAAATACACTGAACCCACTGACACACAACATTCTGCAGAGACAGAATTCCAGTGAAAATTTCTCTTTAGTCAGTCACTGATGGTGGTGTTGTTAAAGGCAGCTAAAACAATTAGATAATCCAAGTTTATGCACATTTCACAAGAAGATGACAAATTTTCATTGTTTCTTAAGTATTCTTTGAAAGAGCTTCTTAAAAATATTATGTGTGTGTGTGTGTGTGTGTGTGTGTGTGTGTGTGTGTGTGTGTGTGTGTGTGTGTGTGTGTGTGTGTGTAAGCTCTTTCTACTTATTTATGTATATCCCAGTGTCAGCTCACTAACATTAGAACTGTGCTAATAAGTTAAATGTTTTTGGTAACATGCAGAGAGAGAGAGAGAGAATAGTGAGTTATGATCATCCTGCTTATGTCACAGGCAACTATACTAGAGTACAAACCTTTTTTTTAACGAAAATAAAACATATCACTGTAACAAACAGTAACAAAACACTATCTAGAATATTTTCTAACCAAGATACATAAAACTTAAAATAAAGAGACAGCATCATCCCAAAATGCAAAAGAACAAAAACATTATCAAATATATGAGGAAACACTCTGCATCAACTGCAACCCCTTAGAAAAGAATAATAAAATACAAAATAGATATGCACGTAAAATAGAAAGAACAGACATCTAACAAAAATCAACCTCTGAAAGAGCTTACAAGCCTAAGACAAGAAATCAGAAATAAAGTATGATAGTAAACCAAAACAGTGGGCGGCCACGGTGATGCAGCGCTTAGTGTTGGCGCCTCACAGCAAGCAGTTCTCTGGTTCGATTCTCGGCTGGGGTGCCTTCTGTGTGGAGTCTGCAAGTCCTCCCTGTGGTCGTGTGGGTTTCCTCCGGGTACTCTGGTTTCCTCCCACATCCCAAAGACATGCTGTAGGTGGATTGGGCACTCTAAATTGGCCATAGGCATGAGTGTGTGTGCCTTCTGTGGAAGGTTGGGCGCCGGGCTGGCAACTCAACACTGTAAAACTCCACTGCCAATCATGAGCGGACAGGTGATTTGCTGTAGCAACCCCTAACTGGGAAAAGCCAAAAGAAGAAGAAGTAAACCAAAACAGTACACCAGAGCATTTTAAAAAAATAACAAAAACATGTAAAGAAATACCACCCAGCAGCATAACAAAAGAACAGCCCATATAATCAACAGTGGCAACTGAAACAAAGTGATAAAATAACAAAACACCTCCCACAGGAGAAATGAAACTAGAACCAATACTCTAATATGCATATATATGTATATATATATGTATATATATATATATATATATATATATATATATATATATATAAATAAATGCATGACTGTATTATTATTATTTATTATTATTATTATTATTATTTGTTAATAGTTCTATTACATAGAATAATAAATGTGTTTTCTTTTATACATCTGTTTTTAAATACATTTTTAGCAGTGTGTCTCTACTTTAGCTAAGTTCTTTAAGCCTATGTTAGTAATTCTAGCACATAGATGCACTGCATGTTGCTGTATAGGTATTCTAGCTATTGATATTAAACCCTAGTTTTATTTGTATGGGCTGAGTGTATGTCAGGGTAGTTCAGGACTTGCCTTTGCATTAACCCAATTCCAGGCTAGTCAACAGGGTCACCTGTGCAGGGCTGTAGTGCCTTCCACATGTTTAGACCAGCTACTACGTGGGGGGGGGGATTGTGGAGGTGTCTCAGACTTCATGAAGAAGAAATTTGCATCAAGGCTGGTAGAGCAGGATGATACACATATCTGAATATCTGAATAGCCATCAGAAGGGTCTCGAACCATATTTCAGTTAGCTAAAGAACTCCCTCTGTGATAAAAGAAAGCCAAAATACCTATCTACAGGAACTAGAAACACTCATCATTAAACACAGTGACATTGACCTAAGTGATCTAAAAGGCTGGGAAACCTATACCACCACTACTGCACAAGCACAGAGATTCCTGGAATTTGTCAACACAACATCTTGGGTCTTGTCATTGCTAATTTGGGAGATTCTTGCACCATGCCTTACATATCTTCATCACATTTTACATCCATCTAACCATAAAACAGTTTCCTCTGAAATAAAACTGAAACCAAAAATCCCTTCCATCCATGGTACCTTCAGGAATTTCTTTAAGACAAATAACCTACTCTTAAATGATACATTGGCAAGATTCAAATCCGCACCATACCCCCTTAACTCCAGTGAATATGTGGAAATGTACACCACCACACCATACCAGCATGTAAACAACTGCATAGATGCAGCTCTATTCCTTAAGAACAAGTGCAGGGCAAACCCCATAAACAAACCCACATTGTGATAATAACGTCAACAAGTTTTACAACAAAAGGAAAAGAACTTGGACCAAAAGTAAGAAGAGTAATTCTCAGAATGTTAGAGCCCTTGTCACTGAAGTAAACATGTCAGGAGCTTAATAAAATTCACCAAACCGAGTCTGAGGCTAAAATAGCTAACCAAGCCAAAGACAGTCACAAGGGATTTTTTAGTTATGTTCATCATCTCGAATGCACGATGCAGCAATGCTTTGAGCTGATTGTGGATGATGTTTCCTACACTAAGGCTGAAGATATAGCAAACCTAGCTCTGACTTTACCCCTCTCTCCACCGTCTGTCTGTCCCTCAAGATATACTGGAAGAGGGTTCAAGACCAACTCCGAAAAGTGCTTTCATGCTTTTAAAAAATGAAAATAATGTATCACCGTATGCATCCCAAATAGCAGGAAGCATGATTTAGCCACATTCCTAACAACACTGTTCCATCTCAGCCTCCATACAGGTTACCTACCAAATTAATGGGGAGCAGCTGCAGTTATTCCCTGCATAAGTGAGGACTTTCCATAGGCCCATGCAATTATAGACTCGCAAGTCTGACCAGTTTCAGCTGCAAAGTATTGGAAAGACTTGTCATGGAATTAATCAATCAGTTAGGATAAAGAGAACCTCTAAACACTAGACCAATCTCAATTTGGGTTTGTCAAGGGCTGGTCATGCTTACTCAACCTGATAGACTTTCTTGAAAAAGTCAACAAAGCAATGGATGAAGGCAAAATGGTTCACACCACATACCTCAACCTGGCCAAAGCTTCTGACCCAATTACCTACTCAGGCATAGTAGACAAGCTAAATAAACCGAGAGTAAACCTATATTTCCTTCACTGGATTTCCAACTGGATCACAGATAGGACACAGGAAATTAAAAAAGAAGAAGCTAACTCCAAAAAGTGACCAGTCAGCAATGGCGTCCCGCTTCTTGAGGAAGATGATTTGATCCTGTCAGGTATTGCTGAGTCCATACAGCTATGTAGGTGCTCATATAGTTTTTTGGTGTAGGTTTGGACATTAGTGCTAATTCCAACTGAAGGGACTGTGGCTGTGAAGCTGCTTATACCTGCTCTCAGGAGACTGTAGTCAGCTTTGGAAAAGTTTTTTTGTTTGACCCTGACAAGAGGGGGTCAGGGGAGATGGTGACTTCGAAAGTGATCGCTTTATGGTCGGATCTTACCAAGGAGGATGACACTGTAGGGTGCTATACTGGCTACTCATGTTGGTTAGGACCAGGTCCAGGATATTTTCACCTCCTGTAGGGTATGAACCTGCTGATCCAATGCAATGGCAATGACAAAGTTGAGGAATCTCTGGGCATTCATGTTTGGGCTAGCATAGTCTTCCACTCTATAGTTGGGTAGTTAAAGTCATCCAGGATCATAGTAGAAGGTTGAATCTTGATGGATTCAAGTATGTCCAGATAGGTGGAGTGTGCGTCTTGAGTCATGGTTGGTTGTCTGTAGCTAGCTATGATTTGAATAGGTGTTTTGTCAACACTTAACTGCACTTGGTATGTCTCCTGGGCATCATACAGTTTGACCAATCTGGATGTGTGTATGTCTTTGATAAATATTGAAACTCTACCTCCTTTAGCTTTGTAGCCTTCCCCTAGGTGTCTGAAAGTATGGCAGGATAAGTAACATGGTAAGGCTATGGTGCTCTCCACAGTTTTGAACCAGGTTTCAGTGACTGCACAAATATCAGCAGAGATCAGCCTCAAGGACAAGGAATGCTTGCAGTGAGTGCAGTTTCATGCTAAGACTCTTATCATTTAGCAGCATGACCTTAAATTTTAGTTTAAAAGAATCTTTCATGTAGGTAATTTTCTCCTCATGCCTTTGCCTAAAAAAGGCACTATGGGGTAGGCAAGAGCCTTTGCCAGCAGCCTGAAGCCCAGGGGAGACAGATGAACGCCATCTCTAGCAAAGCATTGTGGTCTATCAGTCATGTCCCCCCAGCCTGTCAGGCACTGGATCCCCTTGGAATGGCACCAGAAACTAAGCCAATTGTTAATGTCAATCATTTCCTGTTTTTTATTGATGCATCATTCTGGGTGATGGTAGGATGCTGCTTAAGGCTAGGGACATACCTGCCTGGGACACATATTCAGTGAACGCAATCATATCTCCCTTCATATAATCCACAGAGGTAAGTCTCAAGTCATTCACACCAACATGGGCTATAACAAAGTCATAACAGTACTTTTTGTTAAGAGACTTGAGTACGTGAGTGATGTGGCAGATTCTAGTACCTGAAAAGCAACTTACTATGACTTTCTCCTTGTCTAGCCTGGCGAGGGTCACATCTATGTGTCTCATGATAGTGTCTCCTATGACTAGTATGCTGAATTTGTGGCTGGGTCTTATAGGCTGTGAGACACAGACGTGTGTACTATGTGTGATGCTTGGTGCTGTGGGTTGAGATGTGCGTGTGTGTTTTTGCTTCAGAGGTCTCTTTTGTTTAGGTATTTTTTTGTTGAGAGCCTCCACATATGTATGAGAGTGTTGTACAGGTGAGGGTGGAGTTAGTGGTGTGGTGTTTGTAGTGTTTGTGCAGACAACTTTCTCAGTGCCAGATGTAGTGCCATGTGACTGAGACAGTAAGGATTCTAAGTTCTTAATGTAATTGCATCTCTCACATATTGTGTTCCTAGGTGGGAGTAGTAGAGGCTTGTCTGTGTACATAAGGCAGTTGTGACACTGTCTCAGGATGCCCATATCAACCAGACTAGCAGGAGAAACCATAGGAAATTGTCCATTCATGGTTGTCAGAGTCTGTGGAAGAGATGTCAGGGATAGTAGAGTGGGTACTATCTGAGGAGAGTACCTATAGGTGTGAGTAGGACTGGATAAAATCAATACAGTAGCTGCAAACGAGGGCCTTACTTACACAGGAGTGCTGGTAAAAAAATGCAGCTGAGATACCTTACAAAAGGGTAAACAGTGCAGTGGTGATGCGCATCATGCAAACAAACAGAAACCTGTGCAAACACAAAATACCACAAAAACATAAGTGAAGTGCAAACACTGGAATTGACCAATCAACCCTTATCCCTGAGCTCTTAGCTGAACACCCTATGCCAGACCAGTTCCAACCAATTCACTTACTCCCACTAAGTGCAGGCAGGCCCTGGTCAATGGAAGAAAGCATAGCAGGAAACACAGGAATCACACAAACAGATCTAGATACAGCAAAACCTGTAACCAAACTATGCTAAAGATATTTAAACTCTGTTTAGGTCAATTTAACACAGGAGAACAGATACACACTTAAATATAATAGTAGCAAACATGAGCAAACTGATTTAAATAGATTAACAAATTAAATAATGCCAAAAACGCCAAATACCACAATAACTCGAAACCAAAACCAAAAAGCGAGATCCCAGAACACAGCTCCTCAAAGTGAAAAGTTTATTCAATATGAAGATGAATAAAAGGGAAATAAAACCACCATTAACGCCTTTTTCAAAAATCATGAAACAAACAACGTTTTCGTCAAGTTAATCGACTTCTTCAGATGACCAGTCCACTTCCAACTCTCCTTTTTATAATAAAATCTAATAGCTCACTTAATCAATTAATCAATTAAAAACAAATTCCTTTTGTTAACTGTCCAATAAAACATATTACAGAAAGTTTAAATTTAAAGATAAAACATAAAAATACTTTAAAAAATGCATATGTATTTGAGTTCAGGATTTTATACACAAATAAATGTTTGTTTCTTCTGTCTTACTAGCTACCAAAAATTAATTATTAAGAATCTTTTCTTAAATAAGTTGATGTTTAGTTTGAACCTTTTTAATCTATAAAAACTCTGTTTGAAATGTTATTAATCATATTAAAAAATCATGTATATGAAATAATATATAGAATATAAAAAATAATATATATAGGACATGGACTCAATTCAATGTTGAAAGGAACAAATACATAAAATATATATACATAAAAAGAACCATATATAAAATGAGCATGTTTAGTGACATCTGGTGGTGGAATGCCTTTATTACATCCTTTTCCTATAATTTAGCTGCTCTTAACCTAAGTAGTGGCAATATAGATATTTTATCATTTAACCCTGGAAATTTATCTGAATTCAAGGTCAATTGCCACCACAACTCTCTATATTCCACTCTATCTTCCCAAGGACCACCCCTGATGTATTTTTTAACTTGTTCAATTATTAAAAATTTGTATTTGTATTCCCTACGTTTTACTGTGTTTGTAAAGTGCATTGCTTTCTTTGCCTGTCAATATATCGTACATATGTTCGTAAATCCTTCTTTGGAGAGCTCTCTCCATCTTCCCTATATAGAAGGAGTTACAGACTTCACAAACAGCTAAATATATTATACCTGTGGTCTCACAATTAAAATAATCAGGACTATATATCCATTTGTTCCTACTCACTAAAAAAAGTCCTTCCTTATTTAAAACATGACAACATTGTCTGCAACATCCACATTTATATGTACCTGATTTAATTTTGTTTTTATTTTTCCTATGACCACATTTGGTTTCTAAAATATTACCTAAACTTCGAGAATTCTTGTATATAACATTCCTAGGGATATTGTCCATACCATCTATATCTGTTAAGCGTGTAAATCTATTCCATTCTCTAAAAAATATTTTTCTGATTCCATTATTCAGCCCATTATATTCTAGAATCAGGGCCTGAGTGAAATCCTCACCCTTTTTGGGTTTCTCATAATTTGGATCTATACCACCTTCTCTTTCATCCCTTATTTCATCTGTTCCTGCACTACAATATAGGGGGGCAAATATATCTTTTCGTCCTTTCTCCACTTCTTTCCTGATTCCTCTGATAAATGACACAGGATAGCCTCTATCTTTGAACATGTTTTCTAATAAATCACATTCATTCTTAAAGTCCATATCTGAACTAGTCATACTACTCCCTCGGACAAACTGCCCTTTGACAATTTTTTTTTGCAGTGCTAGGTGTCCTTCCTGTGTATTTTGGTTTCAAATTTACTACCCACTTTGTATAATTCCAAATCCAAATATGTCATATTATTTTCAGATATTTTGTGGGTAAATTTTTAAAAAACAGGTAGTATTGTTTATATATTTTATAAATGCATCTAGTTTGTCTAACCCTGCTGTCCAAAAAATTATAATATCATCCAGGAATCTTTTGTAGAGAATCCAAGATGATTTGTATTCGGAGTTTATAATGTATTGTTCCTCCCATTTGGCCAATACAAGGTTTGCATAGGAGGGGGCACATGCTGCCCCCATAGCAACACCCTTGATCTGTTGGAAAAACTCACCTTTGTAATAAATATAATTATATTTTAATACTAGGTCGATAAGCCATAGACTTGCTAGTTTGTCTTTGTGTGTCATTTTCTCATATTCAAATACAATTTCCTCTAACATTTCTTTACCTTCCAAATAAGGGATAGAGGAAAATAAATCAACAACATCAATCGTGATGAATAAAATATTGTCCTGCCACTTACATTTATTAAGACATTTTAACAGGTCCCATGAATCCTTTAGTATACTAGTTTTGTTGATCCATATTGGTTTTAATTTTAAGTCAACATATTTAGCTAATGTTTGTGTCTTGGAGCCTTCAGCTGATACTATGGGGCGGAGTGGGGGATCCTCCTTATTTTTATGCATTTTTGGGATCCCAAACATCGTAGGTATCCTAGGTTTATCAACTTTTAAAAATTTGTAACTTTTATGATCTATTAGTTCTTCCTGCAGCATATCGTAGAGATCCAAATCTATCTTATTGTAGGAAATATTAATCTCATTTAAAGATGCAGATACATATCTATCCTCTTCCCATAACAGGGAATACATCTTACTATCATACAACAAATTGTCCATAATAACGATACCTCCGCCTTTGTCTGGTTTCATGACCCTTATGTCAGGATTATGTTTCATGTCATATAACAATTCTCTCTCTTTTTTAGTTATATTCTCTTCCTTATTACACCTGTTACTGTATTTCCTAATTTCCCCCTCCAAGATTTTCTCCAAATTCTTTAACTGTGGATGGAGTGGGGGGTTGTATGTACTTTTCCTTTTCAAGCCCTCATTAGAGCCACCATGCAGGTTAGGAAGGGAAATGCTGAAATTCACTTTCCTCAGAAACAGTTTTATATCCAGTATACTTTTAGTAACATCACCTTTACAATAAGGAATAAATTTTAAAACTTTGGAAAGTAAGGTAAAGTGTTCTTTTTTGATTGTAACTTTACTGAAATTGTAAATAGAAAAACTGTCCAATGTATGACATTGTCCTACAGCTACTATCAGTCCCTCATTAGCATCATCATTATCATCATCAGGACCAGGGTGGGTTGGGAGGGTATTTAGTATCTCCCCCTCCCCCTTCTCCCTCTGTTCCTCTGAAAATTTGTATATTGTGGGGCCTGCCTGTTCAGTAGCCTTTTGGACCTCCTTAAAGGGGGAAAAGCTTGATCATATTCCCTATCATACTCAGGATATAGTTCATCCCTATTGTCAGGTGCCTCCGGGTTAGGCTCCATATCAGGGTTATCCATTCTATCCTGAAAATTTTTATAGTAACTATGTTGGTAACTAAAACCTCAAGGTTTAGGATAACAGGTTCATACTCTTTCAAATCCCTTTGTAATTTTTTTATTTTCCTATTAACTATATCATTACATTTTTGGTCAATGTCCTTTCTTAAATCATAATACTTTCTCTTTTCATCCTGTATTCCAAAAAATAAATCATTGTGTATGAACTGGTCCAAAATTTCTATATCTTTATGTAAAGCTTCCTGAACTCTGCCATTTTCCTTAATAATTAGCCTAAGTACATCAAGACCACAATTGTTGAAAACTTCACACAACTCTTTGTAGTACTCAATGTCATATGCAACATTATTGGGAAATTTAAAAACTCGTAAGCCCTTAGGCACAATATTCCTGGATATACATTCCCTTAAATATTCATTCTCTATTTCTAATGATATGAATTTAAACATTAAATTGTTTAGATGTTCCAGTTTATTTTTATAAGTACCATCTCTAAAGTTCCGCTGTCCATTTTGTATGTCTTGGGGGTTAAGGTTAAAATTAAACTGAGGTTTAGACCTTAACCAGTCTTTGGTATTTTTATAGTTGGTTTCGCCAGAAAACACAGTACCTTGTAAAGGCAAAATGCCCTTGTTGTTGCTTCCTTCCATATTGATGCCCGTGGTTCCATGGTTGCTGGAATGTAAAATGTTAGGTGTATTTTCCGGTTGAAAAGTTTCTCCAGGGTCGCCGACACCACCTCTATCGCCAATAAGCTCCCCTTGATTGCGACTGTTGTTCCTCATATCCTCGTTATCATTGCGCGGATTACCAGGGCAAGTTTGTCTGTTGGAAGCTCCCACAATGGACAGACTGAGCGGTGTGAGGATGTTAATAAGCTCTATAAGCTGCCCGATGAGCTTACGGGTCTGTCCCACATCATCAGAGTTCCTCACTTCCTTTGGAGGCGTGTCCTCCATCTCGCTGTTACTGTTAATCCAAATAACGCCAAAAACGCCAAATACCACAATAACTCGAAACCAAAACCAAAAAGCGAGATCCCAGAACACAGCTCCTCAAAGTGAAAAGTTTATTCAATATGAAGATGAATAAAAGGGAAATAAAACCACCATTAACGCCTTTTTCAAAAATCATGAAACAAACAGCGTTTTCGTCAAGTTAATCGATTTCTTCAGATGACCAGTCAACTTCCAACTCTCCTTTTTATAATAAAATCTAATAGCTCACTTAATCAATTAATCAATTAAAAACAAATTCCTTTTGTTAACTGTCCAATAAAACATATTACAGAAAGTTTAAATTTAAAGATAAAACATAAAAATACTTTAAAAAACGCATATGTATTTGAGTTCAGGATTTTATACACAAATAAATGGTTGTTTCTTCTGTCTTACTAGCTACCAAAAATTAATTGTAAAGAATCTTTTCTTAAATAAGTTGATGTTTAGTTTGAACATTTTTAATCTATAAAAACTCTGTTTGAAATGTTATTAATCATATTAAAAAATCATGCATATGAAATAATATATAGAATATAAAAAATAATATATATAGGGCATGGACTCAATTCAATGTTGAAAGGAACAAATACATAAAATATATATACATAAAAAGAACCATATATATAAAATGAGCATGTTTAGTGACATCTGGTGGTGGAATGCCCTTATTACATCCTTATCTCCATGTCCTATATATATTATTTTTTATATTCTATATATTATTTCATATACATGATTTTTTAATATGATTAATAACATTTCAAACAGAGTTTTTATAGATTAAAAATGTTCAAACTAAACATCAACTTATTTAAGAAAAGATTCTTAATAATTAATTTTTGGTAGCTAGTAAGATAGAAGAAACAAACATTTATGTGTGTATAAAATCCTGAACTCAAATACATATGCATTTTTTAAAGTATTTTTATGTTTTATCTTTAAATTTAAACTTTCTGTAATATGTTTTATTGGACAGTTAACAAAAGGAATTTGTTTTTAATTGATTAATTGATTAAGTGAGCTATTAGATTTTATTATAAAATGGAGAGTTGGAAGTGGACTGGTCATCTGAAGAAGTCGATTAACTTGACGAAAACGCTGTTTGTTTCATGATTTTTGAAAAAGGCATTAATGGTGGTTTTATTTCCCTTTTATTCATCTTCATATTGAATAAACTTTTCGCTTTGAGGAGCTGTGTTCTGGGATCTCGCTTTTTGGTTTTGGTTTCGAGAGATTAACAAATTAACCAATAAAAAAGCACAAAACTGAGACCTGTTCCGGCAACCTTAAATCAGACTGCACACTCCTGCCACTAGGGTGCAGGGGAACCCTATCCAAAAGAATGGCCTGGATTAGTGCTCAAATTATACAAACAGAGCTAGATTCATCAGGTCTGAATCTAGTCTGTGCTACAGCAAACCAGGCACAGCAATTTCAGAAAGAAGCAGTTCAAATAAGCAGGCACAATAAGCCTTTAACCAGCAATTCCCAGTACAGAAGGGAAGAATCTAACCTCTCCTCCCACAAGAGTGTAGACCACAAACCTTCTTAATGTAAAATAACTGGCCTGAGCCCAAGTGCTTAAATCAGAACTAAGACACTTTTAGAATAGCAGACACACTAGGCCTTCAGCTAGCAATTCCCAGCTTAGAAGGGAGCAAGTTACCTTGACTGCCATAACAGTGTAGACCACAAACCTTCCAGTTAGACTAACTGCAGCCACTCCAAAACTTTCACCACTGAGCACATTCTCTACCCTTCTCCATACATCTAACATTAATGAATAGCCAGATGAACTTCAGTCTACAAGATTAAATAAAGTACAGTTGAAAACTGCACTCCCCATTCTTTCAATTAACAGTCACTGATGCCACACAGAAAAAAATAGTTCACCTGATTCAGCTGATATAACCCCTGCCAACCTTCACCTCCAACCAATCACTTATATTGCTAAAAACAATACCCACTCTAAAATTTTCCAAACCAATAAAAAAAAATGAAAATTACAAATCATAAAAGACCACTATCAGAAATAATCTCCATCATAATCATGGCTTCTCAAAAAGTCCATATATAAAAAGCAGTGATATATAGTACTTTTGTACATTACAACTTCAAACACACCCGCTTACACTATAATAATTTAAAATGGTAATCCTTTCTGCTGCCAACCAGAAAATCAGGGGTCCAAAACTAACAAATATGGAGTTTGGGAAAATACCAGTAGATATATTGGATGAATGCGGTACACGGAGTTCAAGCCTAAGATGGCATTCGTATTGTGAATGTTGGGATACGGAGATTATTTCTTATCTAAGATAACGTGTCCACCCCTTGTTTCATGTATGGTAAAATTAATAATAATAAAACATAGGACCTTGTATAGCCAAAATCAAATAAATAAACTATGCTTAGATATATCTATATTTGTTCTAAGAACAGACCTAGATGCATATTTATGTAACACAGAGTACTCACATTTTATCGCCATTCTTCACTTGTCATCAAAAAAGTGTACTCTAATGTTTATAGAATTTTACCCTCACCATCACACTTCCTAATTATGTCCTAAATCCACAATAGCCACAGTAAACGTAGAAGTAAAAAAAAAAGAAAGAAAAAAGAAAGAAAGAAACTTGATGGTTACTCTTGATGTGACCTCCCGACCCCATGTGCAAAATGGGAAAAAGTGGGTTGCAACTGATGCCAATATATAAATATGTACACACATGTACACATATGTACAAACACACACACACACACACACACATATATATATATATATATATGTATAGTGTTTATATCTATATCTATATATGGTTTACTATCAATATGTCGAACATCAAAATAATTTTCGACAGATATATCAAAGGTAAACCTCGAAAGTCAAAAAATAGAACATGTTATAGTGTCGAATCCGCTGATAGAATTCAGCAGATTCAACATTGTTTTTGAAAGCATCACATAATGTCCGTATAGGAGCTAATGTAAACTCCTATACCTAACATCATGGTTTTGCAGGGTGGCAAGCCACCTTCACCCCCCCCCCCGTGGAGGGGCTGCACCCCACACACCCCCTGCTAACTATATGTTCCAACTCTGAGATCACCCTACAGTGAGGAAAGGGATGAATTTCCCAAACCGCATTGTACCGAGATCTCTGTACAGTTCTTTGAATTTATATTAATGAATGCACAGTGCATTCGCTAAAATAAATTTTTGGACATTGAGATGTTCAGCCTGATGAACATTCGAACATCAGTATTTCAAATGTTTCATCTGCAGACATCTGAATCCCAAAATTTTAATATATATATATATATATATATCTATATATATATATATATATATATATATATATATATATATATATATATATATACTGGTCTATGTCAGTTGATTGAGTTTAACTCAGAATTCATATGGCCGAGATCATATGATCGACTTTCTGAAAACTCAAACTTTAAAAAAAAAATACACAAAGATGTACCTTTTTTTACATTTTTGAAGGGGGAAAGCAACCCCCCCACACACCCTGCAAAATATATATATAGCACCACCAGGATCACACTACAGTGAGGAAAAAGTTACATTTCCCGATCCTGATGTACCATGAGCTCCATTCAAAAGCTTCGAGTTTTTAAAAACTCGATCATATGAATTTCAAGTTTCTGAAAACTCAGTCAGCTGATAGGGACCCATATGTATATATATATATATATATATATATATATATATATATATATATATATATATATATATATATATATATATATATTTATATATATATATATATATATATATATATATATATATATATTTATATATCTATTTATATACACACACGCACACATATATATATATATTATATGTATGTATGTGCACACAGAGAGATGCAATTACACACTCACACACACAACACATACACAATAACACACATACACATGCACACATACACACACACACACATATATATATATATATATATATATATATATATATATATATATATATATAGGTGTATGTCAGATGATCAACTTTTCAGAAACTCAAAAACATTTTCTAAGAGACCATATGATTGAGTTTCCGAAAACTCCAGCTTAAAAAAAAAAAAAAAAAATCTACCTAGCTCACACTACAGTGAGGAAAAGGGTACTTCCTGATTTGCCGCCTTGTCCTAATTCTTCTATCCCCACTCAGTTTAATACCACAGGTAGTTAATAGTTTTATAACTTCATTGTACTTTGCTTTTCATGTGTAGCCAAGCCCTTGCACCACTTTTATAACACAAACTTCTTACCTCTTTCCTCCACTCCCCCTTCACCTTATAGCACAAATAATTATGAAGTTTGTTATTCCCACATATAGCAGAGTGCATTTAGTAACTTCATATCACAGACTTCTCAGGGCCCACTTTTATTAACTGGTTTGGGTCTCCCTTTGTGTACATCCTCTCATTTCTTCCTTTACATCTAACTTAAAACATTTTTTTTCATACCCCTGCCTTGTACCATCTTATCTAGTATCAAGGTACCCACCAGCTCAAGAACCATCCCTATGCACCCCCCACATATTCTACCAACTATATTACTAAAACATAAAGCATCCCTACAACTTAACATAGTAACCCTCCCACCATACCTATTACCCACAGAGCACAATCATAAAGTTTCCCTTATAAACAAACACATTCAGAAACTGAGAAAACTAATAATCTCATGCTTATCAAAACTAGCCCTAAGTGGAGACATCCACCCCAACCCTGGCCCTACCATCTCCAACCCCAATCTTCATAATCAGACTATAAACCACAACTTCTCCCATATTACAGCCATTAGAAAGCCTAGTGACTTCCTTCTACTATGCCTAAATATTAGAAGTATATCCAACAAAGTCCATGAACTTCATGCCACCATAGACTTATACTCCCCAGATATAGTCATCCTGACAGAAACCTGGCTAAAACCTCACATTACCAGTGAGCAAATACTCCCTACAGGTTACGGCATACTAAGAGTAGACCGGCTAAACAAAAAAGGAGGTGGTGTAGCTATAATATTTAAACAGCATCTAAACATCCAGATCTTAAAATCATCAGCTCCACAAATAGGCAATGAAGAAATAATATATACCAACCTCAAAATTAACCAAAACAAAACCATCAACATAATTGGATGCTACTTCCCAGCTGGCCAAAACATCCCTCCCCTAGAAAACCTCCTCAGCTGGTCTACCCACCATCTCCCCCAAGAAACTATCATCTTAGGTGATTTCAATATTGACTGGCAATCCTGTTCTGGCAACAATCCAACCCATCATGTACACCTTCATGGCTTCACTCAACTAGTCCAGTCACCAACCAGGATAAATAAAAACTCCACCAAGCACACTACCCTGGATTGGATACTAGTCAGTAAGAACCCCCAGTCATATATAACAGGCTGCTTATCAGATAGCCTCAGTGATCACTCCCCAACATTCCTACTCAAAAAATACCTATACCAAGCTAAACCTGTCATCTACCGTCAAATATGTAAAAAACTAAACTTTATCCCACTCACATTCATCTCATCCCTCAAAGAATGTAACTGGCATCCTCTAAAGTACCTCAGTCTAGATGATGCAGTTCAATTTTTTAATACTACCTTCCTGAACATCCTTAATTACCATGCCCCCATAAGATTCTCCAGAACCAAAGCACAACCCTCCCCATGGCTACAGAAAACCACTAAGTCAGAAATGAAAAACAGGGATAAAGCCTGGGAGCACTGGCAAAACCAAAACCCCTCAGCTAGACAGAAATTCCTAGAACTATGCAATAGAGTCAAAAGCTAATAAAACAGGACAAATCCCAATACTACCAGTCTGCCCTAGTCTCCTCACAACACAGCCCCAAACAATTCTGGTCCTCCATAAACTCCATCCTCCACCCAGCTAAAGTCAGTACCCCTCCTCCTAACATCCCTCACTCCTCAGAAAATATTGCTACCTCATTCAACACACACTTCACCCAAACCATACTATCACTAGCTAAACAACACAACCCCCCTCCCCTCCAACCCACACCTTCAACTAGTAATCTCCCCACTGCCTTCTCTTTTCTCCTGTACCTACCTCCAACATAAAAACTCTTAACTAAACTTAAACCCACCAAATTAGCAGCAGACAGCCTCCCAAGTGAATACCTACAAATCGCAGCTGATGCTCTGGCCTACCCAGTATCCATCTTGATTAACCGATCTCTGTCAGAAAGTTACATTCCCACACTGTGGAAAGTATCACATATAATTCCCCTCCACAAAGGTGGACCCTCCACAGAACAAACCAATTACCACCCCATAGCTATTCTCTCTCCACTCTCCAAAATACTAGAGAGATGCATACACTCTCAGGTCTCAGACTACCTCCTTACTAACAACCTCCTTTCCAGTACTCAGCATGGTTTCCGACCAAACCATAGCACCACCACTGCCTTACTCTCCTTTACTAACACTGTCCTTCAGCATAAAAACAATGGCTATCTCTCCTCTGCTACTTTCCTAGACCTATCTAAAGCATTTGACATGGTCCCACACAAACAACTTATCTCTGTCCTCAATAACCTATCCTTCTCACAATCGGTCACCAACTGGTTTCAGAGTTACCTGTCTGACCGCCAACAATCCATTGTATGGCAGAATGACATATCTCCCCAACTACCTGTCTCCATAGGGGTTCCCCAAGGATCCATCCATGGACCCCTACTCTTCTCTGTTTACACCAATAATCTAGCCTCTGCCACCAAACATGGCACACTCATACAATACGCAGATGACTCGACCATCATCTGCTCAGCCCAGTCCCTACTAAAACTGCAAAAAGTCACACAGGAAGCCTTTTCCTCTGTTGAAACATGGTTATCCAATGCCCGATTAATACTCAACCCAAACAAAACTAAACTACTCATCTTCCAACCCACCAAACATACTCAAAACAACTCTTACTTTAACATTACGGCAAAAGACAACACCACTATATACCCAATTGAACACACCAAATTGCTAGGAGTGGAAATAGACAGTAAACTAAAATTTGACATTCACATATCCATGACTATAAAAAAAGTCCACAAAAAACTAGGAGCGTTATACAGAAATAAGCAATTTCTCACCAAAGCAGCAAAGATTTCAATAGCAAATTCCCACCTTATCTCCACCCTACTTTATGCCTCTCCAATATATACCAACCTAAGGCAATGTAATCTAAACAAGCTAGAGACCTGCTACAACAAAATCGCCAAATTCGCCACAGGGGCATCCTACCGTAGTCACCACTGTCTGTCACTTGCTGAACTGGGCTGGCTTGAACTCCCTCACCTCCTTCAGTGGTATCAACTCTCACTCGCCCACAAACTAGTAAACCATCTACTAAATGTCCCATCCCTCCAGAATCTACTCCAACCCTATTGCACCACCAGACCACTAAGATCCAGCAGCAAAAATCACTTGCAGATCACTAAAGCCAATAACTCTGCTGGTGAAGCACTATTCTCTTGCACCATAGCCAAATTATGGAACTCACTCCCACCCACAATTACCTCCATACCATCATGCACCCACTTCAAAACTTTACTAAAAGTGCAACTAAAAACATGCTGGCTATGCCCTTGCAACTCCCACTCTAATATCATCCACCCCATCCAACCACTACCTTTCTTTCCACTCCACTAACTACCTTGATTATAGCAAGCTCAGATGCTCATAAGCCAGTACTTATTATACAGCATGAACTTCTTATTCTTGTAACATTTGTTAATATCTGGTATGCACTTCACAGATAAAGATTCTTGTTGTCTACTGATGTACTATGTTCTTCATCTGTAAATATGTTGTAAGTAATTGCTATGTAAATTGTTATTCACTATGTAATCCAATGTATATACTGTCTGTTTATTTTAACTGTGGAGCTTTTCTCCCCGGGCCTCCACTGAAAATGGATCTACGTCCAGTCGGACACTCCCGGTCAACAAATTTAAATAAAATAAATAAAAATAAAAATAAAAGTATTTTTTTCTCCAACATTCATAACTCTGCAACTCTACACTTTGCCTCTCTCTAAATGTCTCCTGCTATTTATACAGGACCCTTCTTCCTTTATTTATTTCACATCTGTTTACCAGGAAAGTCTGACTGGGACAGAGCCCATTTTCAGCCAAGACCCAGGGAGAAATGCTCCATTCACGTCTTTGGAATGTGGGAGGAAACTGGAGCACCTGGAGAAAACCACAAGAGCACAGGGAGGATATGCAGACTCTGCACAGAAGGGACCCCAGCCAAGAATCAAACCGGTGAACCTCTTGCTGTGAGGCGACACCGCTAACTCTGCACCACTGCACCACAAGTGGTGTCCTTTTCCATTGGCTACCCACATCTGCTCTTTGATCTCCCCTTAAATTACTTTTCCCCTGAGTGAGTAAAGGAGAATGAAAGTGAGCATCCACTGTCAGGGCTCCCATCCCAGAGGAGAGGTGGTTTGGCTTGTTTTATTAGCAAACCCTAACAAGCAGCAATTTGGTATGCACACGCTACCTAGTCTAATGATAAGTAACACAGTCATAGGTGCAGTATGTGTGAATGTATACATAAACCCTCTAGTGGCAGTGCTTTGGGGTGCTCTTGAAGTTGTCATCAAGGAGGGCAGCAATTCGCAGAAGCTACACAGAATGCACAGATTGGCCTATTCCCTAACATCAGACTGTTGTTCCCAGGGGAGCAAATGAGCTGATTAAGCTCATTGGTCTTGGAATGGTCTGCAGGATGCTCATCCTGCCTGGCATGCCTGGATCTTACCCCTTGAAGAATGAGTGAAATGATGATGTGCAGATAGGGCAACTATTGGCAGATACTGTACACCAATTAAAAAGTATATATATATATATATATATATATATATATATATATATATATATATATATATATATATATATAGGTTCATAGGTTCATAGGTTCATATCTGCCCGAGGCTGCGAGGGCATTTTTACAAGCCTAGCCTAGCAGTTTTACCACCCGCCACCCCCCCCCTTTATTGGAACTATACTATTGTTGTTTTTGTTGAGCAGTGACTGAGACAGTGATGGGGGTATATCTACCCTCTCCCATCCATTCGTCAACATTCGATTCAAGACCATTTCTCTGCTAGGCCTCCCGCCCTTACTCTGATACTCATATATTTTATTTATTTTCACAGCATAGATGAATCTTTGGGTGATGAATCATCCCTCCAGCACGTCTATTAATAGCCGTCTGAGGTTCTGTTGTGGCTCTGACGATCTAGATTTTTTTGAGGTGGGTGAAGCATATTCATCAAATCTGGGTGGCCTTGTATGTTAGGTGTTAGGTTTCTGAAAAGAGTTGAGTTGTAGAGCTGGGAGTCTAGTTTTTTCTTTCAGTCGCTGCAGTTCTTTCAGTCTAGAAGCCCTTGACCTTCCTTTGTGGCCCTTTTGTGGCCTCCTTCTCCAGCTGCTAGGTGACCTCAGATACATTCCTGAATTATGGGATGTTGTACTCAATCATTGGAGTGATGAGTGATGATAGGATGACTATGAGAGACAGAATGACAGACTACTATCAACCTGGGTCCCCAGGTCCCTGATAACTTCTGTACTCAGTGGATTGCCACCTATTTGGTAGCTAGGGGTAACCTTGTTTTTTCCCGGGGTATGACTATTATTTTTTGGCATTTAACTTTAGGCCATGGGGCTCTGGCACCAGTTATCGTTTCTGTGAGACCCTTCTGAAGGATATCTGTGTCAGATGTTTCTACTATTACTATGAGTTGCAGTCATGCAGTCATGCAAACTCATCTCTAACCCTCCTGTGTTTGCTTGTACTTGAAGTAGATGCCAAACAAATGATTTTATGAGAGCTCTCTTTTTTTTACTTATAGTGATCAATTAATTGCACCTGGATGGTCTCCGATGCATCGCGTATGCTACAGTCTTGAGGTGTGGTGTGTCTTTGTAGAATTGAATGGATACCCCTCCTTTCTTGGTTGTGTCCGTGGTTTTGGGGCGGAGCGCGAGGATAAGAGGGTAAAAGTGCTATGTTCTCCATACTGAGAAGGGCCTCGAAAGTGCATTTGAGATTTAGACCAATATCCGGAATCCAGGGGTGTCAGGTGCGCCGCCCCCCCAATAGCGCTGTCGTTCCAGCATGTCCCAGGCAGAGGAGGACGACATTGGATCCTTTGAATGACACAGTTTAAGTTTAGCCCAAAAGCTTGCTGATCATCTTCTGTATGTATGTGGCATCATTCTTGGTGAAGGGGTAGATACTGCAAGGTCAGCGGGGCGTCAGTGTGTGACTATATGGACCACCAATGACCAGTGTGTGTCTGGCTGTTGGCCTTGGGGGCTGCTGCTGTGACTTTGACTGACTGACTGTGAGGTCTATTGCAGGTGTTGGTTGTGTGAGGTGGTGGTTTTGGTGTTTGGTGTTGTGTCTGCTTTGGGTCTGCTGTTTTTTTGATTTGATCAGAGATAGTATGTCTTTGTTGTGTGTTTATTGTGTTTATTTGAGGTTGTGATGGTACTATGAGTACTATGTGTGTGTGTGGTAACCTTCTCCTCCTGTGGTCTTCTTGCTCCTATATGTTGGAGAGAGAGCCTCCAGTTTGTTTGGCCGTATAGTTGCATCTCTCGGCATGTATTTGTGTTTTTGTGGGAGGAGAGAGTGGAGGAGGGGGTACATGGTACATGAACATTTGTTGTAACATTCCAATTATTCAGTTCTGAGCGGGAGGGAGACACTAGCAACTGATCCCCATAGACCCAGAACTACTGGAAAAACTAAAAAAAAAGAGATTCGGGGGACGGAGGTGACGGAGAATGGAGGGGTGGGTTTGGGTGTATTCTAATGCCGTGTAATAAGAGGCATTTAACAAGGAGCAAGTGCTAGGTTTAAGGGATAGAGAAAAGAGTAAGAGGAATAGAGTCAAATATGCTGTTAAACAGAATGCAAGCAAAACACAAAGGTAAAAAAAAAACAAACTACAGTATTCAAAATATAGAAATACAGAAATACAAAAATAATAACAGCACTAACCTTTCTTCCACAGCAAAAATGTAGCAGAGTTGATGGATGAGCTGGAAAAGTAAGATATCTCTCTCTCTCTCTATATATATATATATATATATATATATATACATATATATATATATATATATATATATATATATATATATATATATATATATATATATATATCCTGATACTGCCCTCCATTTTAACCAAGGACACGCAGCTGGAGCACTGTTTGGATTTTTTAAAACATCTGGCATGATTGATCATGCTACATTTCTCAACATCTTTGATAACTATGGTCTCTCTGTCTCTCTCTTTCTGTCATTCTCTCTCATACTAAGAAAGGCCCAGCTTATTTGATGGAACAATCCTTTCTCTTACTCCCATATATGGTTATTAGAGTGTTTTGGGGATCCAGAGCTACAGTGGATATAAAAGGTATACACACCCCTGGTAAAATGTCAGGTTGTTGTGATATTAAAAAATGAGACCACAATAAATCATTTCAAAACTTTTGCCACCTTTAATGTGACCTATAACTTGTACAATTCAATTGAAAAATAAACACATCTGTTAGGGGAAAATATAAAAAATAAAAAACTCACAATATGCTGGTTGCATAAGTATGCATACCCTTAAACTAATACTTTGTTGTGTGTGCACATTCTTAAACTAGTACTTTGTTGAAACACCTTTTGATTTAATTACAGAATTCAGTCTTCTTGGGTAGGAGTCTATCAGCATGTCACATCTTGTCTTGGCAATATTTGCCTACTCTTCCTTGCAAAAGCACTCCAAATCTGTCAGATTGCGAGGGCATCTCATGTGCACAGCCATCTTTAGGTCACCCCACAGATTTTCTATTGGATTTAGGTCCAGGCTCTGTCTGGGCCATTCCAGAACTTTAATTTTCTTCTGGTGACGGCATCCTTTTGTTGATTTGGATGTATGCTTGGGGTCATTGTTGTGTTGAAAGGTGAAATTCCTCTTCAACTTCAGCTTTCTAGTAGTCGCCTGAAAGTTTTGGGCCAAACGTGACTGGTATTTGGAACTATTCATAATTCCCTCCACCTTGACTAAAGCCCCAGTTCCAGCTGAAGAAAAGCAACCCCAAAGCATGATACTGCCATCACCATGCTTCACCGTGGGGATGGTGTTCTTTTGGTGAGGCAAAGTGTTGTTTTTGCGCCAAGCATACCTTTTGGAATTGTGGGCCAAAAACTTCAACCTTGGTCTCATCAGACCATAACACATTTTCCCACATGCTTTTGGGAGACTTGGTGTTTTGTTTTGCAAATTTTAGCTGGGCCTGGATGTTTTTTTGTGTAAGAAAAGGCTTCCATCTTGCAACCCTACCCCACAGTCCAGACATATGGAGAATATGGGAGATTGTTGTCACGTAGTACACAACGGTACTTGCCAGAAATTCCAGCAGCTCCTTCAGTGTTGCTGTAGGTCTCTTGGCAGCCTCTCTGACCAGTTTTTGTCTTGTCTTTTCATCAATTTTGGAGGGACGCCCAGTTCTTTCCAACGTCACTGTTGTCCCATATTTTCTCCACTTTTTGAAGACTGTCTTTACTGTGTTCCATGGTATATCCAATGCTCTGGACATTTTTTTTGTACCCTTCTCCTAACTGATACCTTTCAACAATGAGATCCCTTTAATGCTTTGTAAGCTCTGTGCGAACCATGGCTTTTGCTGTAGCAGGCAACTGAGTAAATGTCAAGAAAATCCTACTAGGACAGCTGAACTTTATTTGGGGTTAATCAGAGTCTCTTTAATTGATGGCAGGTGTGTACCCAAGAAGACTGAATGCTGTAATTAAATATAAAGGTGCTTCAACAGTGTATTAGTCTAAGGGTGTGCACACACAACAAAGAATTTGTTTAAGGGTGTACACACTTATGCAACCAACATATTGCACGTTTTTTATTTTTTATATTATTCCCCTAACAGATTTGTTTGTTTTTCATTTGAATTGTACAGGTTATAAATCACATTAAAGGTGGGGAAAGTTTTGAAATGATTTATTGTGGTCTCATTTTTTTATATCACAAAAACCTGGCATTGTGTATACACTTTTTATATCCACTGTAGTTACATTTTGCATAAATGACATGGTAATGACTTGGCTGAGTTCTGTGAAAATGCAAAACTCATCTAATATAGTTATAACTCTGCAATTCTCATTACAAATAAGTCATTTCCTACAGTTGGTTTCAACATTACAAATATGACTTATACTTAAAGAATTGCATTTTAATTTCTAAGACCAATCTATCGTTTTTCCTCAAAGTCACCAGATAATATGACCAAAATGACAGCAACAAATTGTTATCAAATCTCCACTGAATTAAG
Organism: Protopterus annectens; assembly: GCF_019279795.1. Taxonomy (NCBI): domain Eukaryota; kingdom Metazoa; phylum Chordata; order Ceratodontiformes; family Protopteridae; genus Protopterus; species Protopterus annectens. The sequence goes on along the minus strand of NC_056744.1, from coordinate 63,442,556 downwards.
AGAGCCTTTCTATTATAACCCTGAACTGCTTAGTTATGGAGGAAGTAACTTCAGCAAAACAGCTTAATCCTCCATTGAATAACCAGCTTAAGTCTGACAAACAAGTGCCCAATGTAGTGGCAAAAAAAACAGAACTGTTATTAATATCTGAAGAATTAATGTGCTCCTCTTAGATAATGCTAAACTATGTATTTGAAACATTTATTTACTTCTCTGTCTCTTAAATATGGCACATGACTGCGCAGCCAGATCAGGCCTAACAACAGAATGAAAAGCAGAACATTGGAGTAGGACATATCATTGCATTGCAATGTATAGTCTGAAATGGCTGGAGTTTGACAGAAAGTTGGCCTTTCTTTAGTTAAAAAGTGTGGACGTAATCTCCTGTGCTTATTCAAATGTTACCAGTACTTCGGTACAGCAAAATGGAAGTTATCTTGTATTCTTTGGTAGACATATGAATAACCTTCCCTATAACTTATCTTACATCTCTGAAAATCAGGCATTAAACATTCTCTTAAAAACTAGTTCCATACACAATAGAACTGTTACTGATGCGATGCAGAGGCCAAGAAAAGCTAATTGAAATGTAAGTGTGTACCTTACATAGTTTTGGGATTCCATCTATCTAAACAGTCCCAGTACTGTTTCACTGTGCTGCATTCACTTTGATTTCATGCCAAATTTATGTAATTTATGGTGACTTACTAGCATCTCAAGTGCTCAGATTAGTCTTCATTGTTTGTAGAAGTGTGTGTACTAAACGAGCAGATGAGAAGAATATCGACTGAAAAATATAAATTACAGTGCATGCATGTAATAGGTCAAACAGAGCTCTTTACACTATTGCTTTTATATGTAATCACCGTCCTGTATCTTATGCCTTTATCAGCAATTACCTTTCTGTTTCTTTTTCTTCTTCTTCAAGACTGTACTATGTGTAGGAGTTATTTTGTCCCAGTAGTCCAATAAAATGGGGCTTCACAGCTGGACTTGAATGGACAACAAATGCAAATAAATAACACATGAATGAATAATTAAATAAGCAAACAAATAACTACATACATACATACATACATACATACATACATACATACCTCTTAACTTTGTTTTAATGGTTTAAAAATGTGCTCGTTTGGGAGAAAAGGAAAAACTGAATCTCTATAAATTGGAATTTTAGAGGGAAATTGGAAATCAAAAATTAGCAGTGAGTCAAAACCAGGTCATGTCAGTTTCTAAAACTTTAGTAGTGAGTCAAAACCAGGTCACATCAGTTTCTAAAACTTTAGTAGCACGTCAAAACCAGGTCACATCAGTTTCTAAAACTTTAGTAGTGAGTCAAAACCAGGTCACATCAGTTTCTAAAACTTTAGTAGTGAGTCAAAACCAGGTCACATCAGTTTCTAAAACTTTAGTAGTGAGTCAAAACCAGGTCACATCAGTTTCTAAAACTTTAGTAGTGAGTCAAAACCAGGTCACATCAGTTTCTAAAACTTTAGTAGTGAGTCAAAACCAGGTCACATCAGTTTCTAAAACTTTAGTAGTGCGTCAAAACCAGGTCACATCAGTTTCTGATAGATGTATTATTAATCATTCCCCTCCCCCAACAAATTCTAGAATGTACTTAGGATGAGTAAGAGAATGCATTTGATTTCCCCTAATAATCAGTTACTTCCTAAAGGAACTGAGACTAATTAGACAATTTTCAGCTGGGCAATGAATGCCAGTATCCTGCTTCAGAAAATGATGTGAGAAACAGGCTTATTAATTCATGCTTAGGCTTTAATGATATCTGCCAGAATCAGACATATAATGATTGTTTACTGTGTCCTGCACTGTAAAACATTAACACTAACCAGCTCAATTACTACTGGTCTCTGTTGCCAGACATTCTGTCAACAGTCACAGACTATTATACCGCTCATTTATCCCAGCTTTCATCAGACAGCTGGTGTTTTCACTTCTGATTCAGATTAAATGTTTGCAAAATTGTCTCCACTTCAGTAGTATTTTTGACAACTGAGGAGACTTTGAAACCCTTGACAGAAAGGTTTCAACTTATCCTTTTAAACAGTGTCTGTCTTTTTGTTTTGTTGGGACACTGTACTAAATAAAATAAGTAATTAAAGTATGAATCGGTGAACGACTGCTCATATGCTAGTTAATTGCTATGTGGAACATCTGATTCATAACTAAGGATCAATTCCTTTCTGATACAAAATCTGGCTACAGTAAATTGATAATCTCATATGACAGACTGAAATGTGTAATGGCTGTTGTGCTCTTGTTTGCTGATTGCTTTGAAAGATATTTAGTAATTTTTATTTAGTAATAAACTACAAATACTTTGGTGACCAGTTTGACAATGATAGGGCTTTGAATCTCACTGTTGTCAACCAAATGTCATGCCAGACAAGTGAGGGACAGGTCCTTGTAGCCCTTCCACTGCCACTATTACATCTGATAGCCACCAGAAGGATGGTCTTTTGAGTCATACAACTGGCACGCAAAGTTACACACAATCTGATTCCCTGATCAATTCATCAAATGTAACTTGGCCTCAAACATACACAGGGGATATGTACTGCTGCCCTGGATATAGGCTTCCAGCATCCACATCCAGAGTAGGACTATACACAGACTACTTACTAGACTAAGTCTTTGACCTAGCATCCCAGGTTCCTTCCTCACCACTACCTCTGTGATCTTCATTATCTTTAGTGACCCTTACCCATGGTAACTGACTTTCAAAAAAATTATTACTTTCATGTTTACTTTCACAGATGCACATACATGCACACACACATACCCACACACACACACACACACACACACACACACACACACACACACACACACACACACACACACACACACACATCATCTAGAATAATATAAAACACCCTTTCTGAACTTAACTTAAATAAAATAAATGTTTCCTGTTCCCTTAATTCAAGTCTGTTCCCGTTCCCACTCACATTTGACCAGCCAGCCTCTAGGTAGGGGCTTGTAAATAAATAAATAAAAAAAGTTGAAAAGCATTATATTGGTTACCATGCAGTATTATGTTCCCCCTGCCTCAGCCTGTAATAATAAAATGGTGTGATGTTTGGAAAGTTCCAAGGAGCTCTTGCAGAAAGGTCATCGCAGCTCCATCCAAAAATCTCTTTGATTCCATCCTGACATCTTGAACATTAATATATTACTAATGTTAGCTTTGATTTCTGACTGCAGGAAGGTATGCTACGCACATTTCCATACAAGTAAAGTAAGAAGGGAGATGCATTTTTTTTTGCTGTGTAGGAAGTTGAACACACGCACACACACACACACACACACACACACACACACACACACACACACACACACACACACACACACACACACACACGATTCCCAGAAGAAAGCTTGTAGAATTCATATATTCTGCATAAATTTCAGCCTGGCAAGACAGTTGTATCATTACTGTAGATTATTGTGTGAAATACTAGCCATCTACCACTCCACTCTTGAGCAATACCTAAAAATAATAATAAATGCAAATGGCAATGCGTAGAGTGACCTTACCAATTAGAGGAAGATAGTAGCAGCTTGACAATCTACAGTGCTAACTAATACTCTCTTCACAAATAATAATACATCAATAAATATCAGTCATGAGATCTTTAAAGTAAATAAATAAAAAAAACTTTACTTTGGGAATAGAGAATTGAGACAGTCCTGATACAAACTAAATATGCTGAGGTAAATGCATTTGTACAACAAAAAGAAAAATAATTAACTACACAGATGGAATACTTAAAATGGGAAAAATCTGACTGATGCTAGATAAATATCCTATGTGAATCTAGTTCAAGAATATTGAACCTAAATGAGTTGTTGCTAGAATATTGTACTGGCAGTTGCAAACATCTTACATAGATATGGACAAAAGATTTTCCTGACTTTTTCAACACTTGCTCAGCATATTGTAGCCTATATGTTGTTTTCTTCTTTTTCAAACATAAAAGAAGTAGCAGAAATACTAATATAATTCACATATTGAAGTTAGTTCCTAGCTCTTTTTAGAACTTTGATCTCAATAGTTTTCTGACTGCTCCATGTCAGTTTCCTCTTCATTTGCAGGTAAACAAGTAATCCTTTCCTGAGTCATAAAAATCTCTTAACAATTATTGCATTTTTCAGTAGAACACGGTTACAGGTTCCTCCTATTGGCACCTATGTCACCCCAATGTTTCCCATTATTTGTTGCACCATGTTAGTTGTATAATGATATTCTGTATAATTTCAATTTAGTCAGGGCCCTCTCTGAGAAAACATACACAAAACAATTGTTCTGTATTCCTTTGTCCTTTATTTCTTTTTTTAAATTTAGCATTAAGTTACTCACAGGTTATTGATTGAGATCTGTTTTATAAGCATGAACTATCTTGTGCATGTGTATGTGTGTGCGTGTGCGTGTGCGTGTGTGTGTGTGTGTGTGTGTGTGTGTGTGTGTGTGTGTGTGTGTGTGTGTTTGTTCATTCATGCATTCGTTTACTTCCTGATTTGTCTATAAAGCACAATGGAAGCAATAAAAGTGCCAATCTTTTTACAAAAAAGCTAAAAAGAAACTACATCATATTGCTCTTTTAGCAATTTTATAGTGAATAAAAACAATAACTAGATATGATAGTTATTGTTATCTGATTGTCTCAGTCTTGATCTTTAAGATATGAGACTGAGATGAATTTAAAATGAATAACTGTGACTAAATTGCATGGTTTTTACATGGGTTGTATCACTACTTTACAACACTAAGGTGTAAAGATAGAATTTTGAACATGACTCCACTAAAAAATTCCAAAACACACCAAATTAACAAATTTTACCCCACATGCAAAACTGCTCAGGGTTAGCAACTGGTGATAGACACCCTAATTCAATCTGGAAATCATTAAGAATGTGTACCTGTGCAAGGAGAGTTCTGGTTTTAAAAAGATGTAACTCACAGAAGCAGGGGATATCGCCTCACTAAGTATTTATTGCACTTCCAACATCTTGCTCCACTGTGAGCATGCATGTACAATGTAGGGATGTAACAACAGCAAAAAGCTTCCTGACTTCCTTGTAGAGAAGGAATAGCTATCAGCCTCCCTCTCCCCTCTGCTTGCTGGATATAGCACAGAGCCACTCTGCATCATCAGCATATCAGTGATTCCACAATCCTGCAGGATTATCCTGGACCCAGGGGGATGCAGTGTGGAGGCAGAACACGGACTCAAACAGCATCGCTCTCTCAATAAAAGTAACTATCCAACCTGCTAACAGCATAAAGAATGCACTACAAAAATAAGTTTTAATTAGTAACTATCCAACCTACTAACAGCATAATGAATGCACTACAAAAATAAGTTTTTTTTTAAAACAAGTTTATTGTTTTTAACATACAAAATAAATATCATAACAATTTTATACAAGTAATTAAAATGGAAATGGTTATAACATTCAATAAAATAACCAAAGTATTTACAAAGACATCCACTACAATCAAATCAATTAATTAAACTAAAATACCATGCTATTGAAGTTAAGATTTTTTTAACAAATTTTGTAAAGTATCCCATATAATATAGTAAGATGTTTTTCTAGTAGTTCTTGATTTTATTGTCATCAATTCCATATGGCACACTACAGTCATAACATTTTTAAATTCATTAAACGAAGGAGGTGTATCTGAAATCCAATTTCTGGTTATTATTTTTCTAGCCACTGCTAGAATAGACCATAACAAGGGAAGCTTAACCTTTTTAACACTTTGAGGTACAGGAGTGTTGAATAATATAAGAGATTTAGAAATAATGAAATTATCTGTAAAAAGAGGCTGCAAAAAATCATTGATTGACTTCCAATATTCTTTCAATTTTATACAGTCATAAAACATATGTGCCCAATCAGCATTAATTTCTACATTACATCTTTTACATAGATTGTCTTTATTATTTATTTTATTCATCATCAAAGGTGTATAAAAGGATCTATGTAAAAATTTCCAAGTAAAAAGTCTCCAGAAAATGGAAGAAGTAGTTTTATAGGCAGATTCCAATATATATTGTTTATCTTGTTGATTTGGTAATTCACCATTAATTGAAGTGAAATAGTTCCAATAGGTATCTACATTGTAATAAGTTTCTTCTCTAATAATTTTATGTATGTATGAAAGCTTACCTTTATCAGAAACTTTATGTTGTAAATTTAATATCAAGTAATCAATCAGTGTTGGAATAGATTTTTTAACTGTTATAGACATTAAATCAATTTTATTAATGAGATGTTGTCTAAAGGTCTGAACTTCTAACCAACAAGTTTCTCTCAGATCAAATTCTTGTTTTAAGAAGTCTAAATTTTTAACTTTATTATCAGATAGCAACTGATACCAGTACTTTAGATCATTTTCTGTGACTAAATGAGTTCTTTCAGAAGTGGATGACAAAAGCATACCTCGTGTATACATTATAGGAAATATAATAAAATTCCATTCCTTATACTTAGGATGCATGAATATAAAATTACGATAACTAATAATAATAATGTTTAATGGATAACTAACTATATATTTTGGTGTAATAGGTGATGTACAAAATTCTTTTAGTAACCATAGCATAGAGTTATTTACAATCATATTTTTATGTGTTAAAGAGATTTTCATGAAGTGAATACTAATTAGTTCCCAGTAATCTTTCCATTTTGCAACATATGACTGATCTATTAACAAAGTAATAACTTTTATAATAGAAGAGATAGTATATAAATTAAAGTCTGGAAAAGAAATGCCCCCTTGAGACCAGCTATTAGTATGTTTCTTTAATGCAATCCTAGGTCTATTAGGTGCCCATAGGAAATTTAACATTAGTGTATTCAATTTCTTGATAATTATTTTTGTAAGTGGGAGTATTATTGATTGTATTAAGTATAATATCTTGGGGAATATTATCATTTTAATAATTGTAAGTCTCTCTTCCATAGTAAAAAACATATTATTCCAGGTATTGAAAAGATTTTGTATATTAAGAAGACAGGTATTATAATTATTATGTATAATAGATTTGATATCTTTAGTTAATATTATACCTAGATAAGTTATCTGACCTGAATTGGGAATATATTTACTAAAATCACTAATGAGAACATTTTTTCGTGTATATATAGGTAGTATTTTAGTTTTTTCTTCATTGAATATTAAACCAGAAATATTTTTAAAATTCATCATTTTATCAAATAGGGACTGCATAGAAGAATTAGATCCTGCTGATGTAATTAAAACATCATCTGCAAAAAGTTGAATTTTAGATGTTGTATTTTCATCTATTTCAAATCCCTCTATATCAGTACTGTTTCTGATCAGATTAGCCCAAGGCTCCATTATTAAAGTAAATAATAATGGAGAGAGTGGACACCCTTGTTTTGTACCTTTTAAAATGGGTATTTTTTGTGAGACATATGTTCCTATCTTAATGTAAGCCAATACTCCTTTATATAAATGTTCAATCAGATTTACAAATGCATCTGAAAAGTTTGTGCACTTCAGTAAGATAAACAAGTAGTCCCCACTTACTGAATTAAATGCTGAACTTATGTCGAGACTAATAAGTGTTAAATCTTTCTTTCTCCTATTTGCAAAATCAATTAATGTTAGAGTTCTCCTTATATTATCAAAAGTGTTTCTATTTACAATGAAGCCTGTCTGATCTATATCTATAATGCCTGGGATGATTGTCTTCAATCTATCAGCAAAAATACTCATAAACATTTTATAATCAACATTAAGTAATGAAATGGGTCGATATGAAGTGCATCTAGTTGGATCTTTATTGGGTTTTAAAATTGGCGAAATAAATGTGTATTGCCAAGATGGGGAGTTATTAGCTCATTTTGGGCCAAAATAAAAACCTTATGTATTAATGAGTATGTACTTTTAGAAAGAATTTTATATATCTCTGGTATAATACCATCATTACCTGGTGCTTTGTTTGATTTAAGCTTGTTTATTTGTGTAACAACCTCTGTATATGAAATACTTTTATCCAATAGTTTAGTCTGTTGTTTATTAAGTTTTTATTCATGTTTGTAGTTATAAATTCCTTTATTTTATCTTTAGGTTCCATGTTAATGTTATTATGATTAATTTTGTGAAAGTGATTTCTAAATTCATCTAATATTTCTGGTAGACTAGAAACATTCTTTTTCCTTAGAGAGAAAATTTCTTTGATATGGTTTTGCTTATTCAACCTTTTTGTCTTATTTTTAAGTCTATGTAAGTATTTGGGACTTATTGAGTAAGACAAAACTTGTATTCTCTAAAGTTATTTTAACTTTATGAGTTAAAATTTCTTTGTATTTCTCATTTAGTTTGTTTATTTCTTCAATGACTTTTTTGTCCATAATATTTTCTTTATTATTATGCTTATAAGAGTCTAGTTTACTTTGAATATCTAATAATTCCTTATCCCAAGATTTCCTTTTATTGTTATACCATCTGATACTTTGTCCATATAGATATGATTTTAAAGCATCCCAAACATAAACAATGGAGACTTCAGGAGTATTATTTATTTCTAAAAAATGTTGCACTTCTGAAAGTATATAATCTTTATAGTCTTTTAATTGAGTTAAGTATGCTGGTATCCTTTTGATCTGAACATTGTAAGTACTTTTTATCATGAACTCAAAGACAATTGAATTATGATCTGATATAGGACACAAAATGATTTTAGAGTTAATTAATTCTGTTACCATCTGGTTAGAAATAAAGACTCTATCTATTTTTGAATAAGTTTTATATCTGTTAGAAAAAAGGTGTATGGTAATGATTTTGAGTCTATCTGATTATTAATATCATTTAAATGATAAGAATTAACAAAATCCTTTAAATGTTTTGCATTAGATGTAATTTTCCTTTTCCCTATAGTAGTAGTATCTTTTTCATGTAGGATACAATTAAAGTCACCTGCTAAAATAATATCTCCTATAGAGAATGATATGATCTTATTAAGATGGTATTTCACTGTATTAATACCAATTCTTGGTATCCAATATACATTGATTAATGTATATATCTTTCCATTAATTTGTATTGTAACCATGCAAAACATTCCTTTATCATCTTCATAAGACTTAATAGTTTTAGGAATGGGCATACTTTTATTCCATAAAATAGCCACTCCTCTTTTTTTCTGAGTGTGCTCTGAACTAACTAATACTGTATATTTATTTGTGGCTAATTTATCAATATCTTTTTTCAGGAGATGTGTTTCTTGAAGGAATACTAAGTTGGCCTTATGTAAATTAATGTATCTCATTAAGCTTGCCCTTTTACATGGATTATTCAGTCCATTAATGTTTAAAGAAATTCCTTTTAGAGAAGTCATTTGGCATTTTTAAAACATATAAAACTTATAATCAGAATAACAATTAACAAAATAAGTAATGTTATACCTCCTCCTTTAGGTGTACCTTTAAATATAGCTGTATTTATTGAAACTCTTATGGGATTTTGTATAAGCTTCAATTTTGTTTGTAGTGACAATGAGCTTACAAAATGTATTGTGGATGTCAGAACTATATACAAACAACAGTAAACAGAAGAAAATAATATAAGGATTAAACCTTGCACCCAGCCTGGAGTTAAAACTCCAACTTTGAGTAGCACATACCACTCAAGTTAACCCCCTACCCTAAGCAGCAGTACCTCAGCTGCCACCTTGTCAATTTAATACTAATTATTATTAACTAAAGTTAACATCTTTCAATTAGATTATCTAGTAAGACAAAGCTAAACATTTGATAAATCAGCATCATATAAACAAATAGAAACTTTTAAAAACAATTCATACTGCTATGTACATCTATTTAATATAATACATTTATAATCAAATAGCATTCAAATAAACTTGATATTAGGAACCAAGAAGAGAGAGAGAAATAAAAGAAGTGAGAGGGAGAGAGAGAGAGAGAGAGAAAAAAAAGAGGGCATATCTACATATTAATTTATTCAAAGTTTGTAAAAATAAGTTCTGAAGTTCATTTAAAGTCAATAACTTAGGCTATTATGGTTCAGACATTACATATATTAGGATATACCTATTTTCTGTCATAGAAATGCAGTTAACAGCTTCTAAAGACTTTAAATTACTTGCCTCAAAGCTTTTTTTTCTCATACTTATTATTGCCAGTAAAATAAAATATTTATGTTCATAAAAATGGTTACATATCATACTGCATAGCTATGTAAATTCCCAGATATACTTGCATTATTGTGAAGAAAGCAATCTGTATTTTATATATCTGAACTGCTGCTTTAAAATATGTCACATGACAACTTCTTCTAAAATAAAATCATAATGATATTTATGCTTGTCAGTTAGATAAGTCAAATGAATTGTAGCATTGTATATGTTCAAATCATAAGTATTTACATACATTAATATGTTGCAGTCAAGTAAACTTTCAAAAACATATATATACATGTTTTACTTTCTATGCCTTCTAAAATATCACATTTGCTTACTATGGGATACTGAATCATTTAAAATCATTATAACTTTCATATTTTATAAATTATAACACGAATAAGTAAGTAATTATAAAAAATAACTCACATTTAAATGTTAAAGAGTTCATTTTCCATCGCAGAGTCGCATTTGCAGCAGTTCTACTTCCTGGTAGAGTGTTCTTCTTGAATCTGCAATGTGTCAGTGTGAATTCAGGGGTCAAAGTTCAAATTGACTGCATTCAGCTTCTCTGCGTGAATTCTGAGAGTTGAAGCTTTTAAAACAATTCGAGGACACTATCCACGAGGTAACCCACATCCCAAATTGTCTCCCTTAACATTCTGGCGGGAATTTTGATAAATGCAAGTGACTGACATTCATTTAGCAATATAAATGAAACTAAACAGAGCTAAACCTTCGCAAAGTATTTTACAAGTTATTACAGTCTCTATGACAGTGAAACTAAGCCCACAGTTCTCAATATATAATGCAACTAATTTTTTATGCCCCTATTCAATTTTTTATACAAATATTATTTTATACCTGCATCAGTATTATCAAAAGCATGTAAATGTACTTATATGAAAGAAAAAGAGAGAGAGAGAAAAGAAAGAAAAAAAAAAGAGAGTAGAAAATAAAAAGAGAGTAAGAGAAGAAATAGAAAATAAAAAAGGAAGCTATAAAAAGTATCTACAGTGGAATATTACTTGATGTTTATATTAATAAAGATAGATATGAAACATATTATTTACTACTATTTAGTTCTAATTATTAGTAATTAAAGCATGAGAGATTATTTGTAAACAAGTATAAGCAATAGAATCATGGCAAAATAATTAGCAACAGTATTTAAATAGCATATATACTTTTTTAAATGGAATTAATAAGTTATTATTCCACTTATCATATTTTCATTACACTTCTCTCCTGCCCTCCCCACCCTTACTGAATGCATAATCTAAAAAGAATGTCATTATTTAAAACAAAAGAGAAAAAAAATGTATCAAATTACTAACCTTGGGTCTCTTTGTCACAAAGAGAAACAGGTTGATTGATAGCTTGTTATTAGTTCCTCAGATATTTTGACTATTTATGAAACAAAAACAGTTCCTTGTACACAGAAAATAACTTTGATTAAATCTTTTTCAGAATATTTGTGGCTTTCTGAAAATGCAGTAACTGTATTTAAAAAGATTAATAGTGAAGAAAAAAGAGAGAGAAAAAAAGAAAAAACATAGAACAAGTAATTTGTTTTTTAGTCTTTTTTTCTTCTCTGAAGTCTTCCATGAAGCTTCTGTTGCCAACCTCTTTAATGAAGGACTAGCCCATTCCATTTCCTCTATTTTATCCAAAATCTTATTTTTTTTGATAAACAGCAATGCAGAGTCTAAGTCTTCAAAATTCTAGGGCCATCAGGAAGAAAGATTTTTAGTTTGGCAGGAAACAGAAGGTAGGTTTTCAACTGTGCTTTCTTAAGCTCTCTTATTAATGGCAGAAAACTTTTCTTTTAGTTATTACAAAGGAAGAATAGTCATTGTCAAAACGCACAGTTGCCTCATTAATTTTAACAGGTGCTTTAGCCCAAGCAGATTTAAGTACCATCTCTTTATCAAAGATGATAGAAATCTAACTATAACTGATCTAGGATACTTTTTGTTAGAGTTAGAATTAGATATGGATCTATGGGCTCTTCGATACCAAAAGAAAATGCTTCTGGCAAGTCTAAAGTTTTAGGGAGCCATGTATTTAAAAAAGAAGTAATATTGTTACCTTCTATATTTTCTGGCAGTCCAAAAATCCTAATGTTATTGTGCCTAGATCTATTTTCCAGGTCATCAAGTTTAGTTTGTAGATGTGTGTTCTGTTTCAGCAAAAACTCAATGTTGATTTCTTCTTCTTGGATTCTATTCTCCATGTCATTTACAGTCTCTTCTATGCCTGTAATCTGAGTCTTCTGTTGTTGCAAGTCTATATGTAACAAATCTATTTGTTTTATAGTTTTTTCTATGAAGATATCAATTTTAGTATCCAGTTTATCCATTTTGGCAGTAAGTTGCTGGATTGTAGATATCAGAGACTGAAGTTCTTTCTTGATGCTGGAATCTAAAGAATTTGTCTTACTGGAACTCATTTCAAACAGAGGAGCTAACAGAAAAATTTCCAAGGTGTTTTCTGACAGGAATATTATTAAAATTTTCTTTCTTTTTTAGATATTATTCAAGAAATATATATTCCAAACGTATTTAGAAAGAAAATTACTTCATAAATTAATTTTTAAAGTAATTATTTCCTGTCAGTGCTGTGAAATTGGTGGAGCTGAAGAAATCTGCTGCTATCCTGTGTTCATCCTTAGCCATGCCCCCCTACAAAAATAAGTTTTAATGGTCATCCTTAAAATGTACTCTATGGGGTATCCTTAATCTATGAAGTGGTCAGTTCCATAAAAAAGGTGGAAGAAAATCAAAGACATTCCTATCACTTGTTTCCAGTTATATTACTGGAAGTAGTCGCAGCCTCTTCTAGACTGAGCAAAGCCAACCATTTGAGCAATGAGGCGTGAGATGATCTAAAATAGATAGAAGGTATATCCATTCATGGCATGTGTAGGTTAAAAACACACAATGAAAGTCAGAAAGCAAATTTACTGTACTAAATAAATCTCCTAGTATCTTGGAATGCCTTCAAAGGGAGTTCACAAAACTAAAGAAATAGCTAAATAAATTGTTATTAACTGTTGTACTGACATTTAGGATATTTGTAAACAACTAGAGAAACTTAAGATGTCTGAAACATTTATTTGATACTGCTACCTTGAAAAAATGTTTAGACGTAGGTGTGGCCCCCACATGATTAGATGGTGTTTAAAACATCAGCTACTCTTTTTAGAAAAAAAAGGATTCTCTCACCAATGGGTAGCAGCAGCCTACAGATGTGTTTGTGAATGGATTAATATTTTGTTTAAAAGGGATATAATTAAAGAGATAATCGAGTGACTCATTATGGACAATCGTGCATCTTAAGGACATCTTTTTTTTTTATACTGAGCCTTAGTATTAGAGAAAAGTTAAAACTAGTAGTTATTGCAAAAGAATAAAAGCAAACTGCGGAGGTATATTACAGACTATTTATGAAAATAATCTTTCTACAGAACCAGCCAGAGTCTGTCTATAAAAAGACTGCCCAAGGGCATTCACACTCACATCAGGGCTCCACTGATTCTTGAAATATTTACCATTAAGGAGAGGTCACACTTTCTGGATTGGAGTAGCAACATCAATTTCACATAAGAACATACATGCATGGCCTTACAAAGACAAACTAGTAGCCATGACAAACTTAAAAATCACTTTTTCTAACCACTTGTTTGAAGGTATGTCAGTTTCATTTTGTAGTCATTTTCGCTCTTTATTTTTAAATTATTTTAACAATGTTTAAAACATATTTCTCTTTTGGGCTTGGATGATACTAAACAGTCTACTTTAAACCTGGGGCTCCAGTGACCACTGTAGTGGCACATTCACATACTCTGGAAACAGAATTATTTAACCTTTGTAAGAAGCTACACTTGTTAAATTTTTAAGGAAAATGTGGAATCCAATGTCAGTATTTGTTCTGATAGCTTTGATGTACATACCTCTTGTCCCTCTAGTGATGAAAGGGCTACTGCTTGTCACTGCTTTTTTATTCTGCCTTATAGTAGTAATGCTTTTACAAATTTTTCAAGTTTTATTTATTATAAAATTGAACATCTGCTTTCAGATTTTTATTTAAATATATGTTCCTGGGGATTCAGTAAACTCCATGTAAGCTTCACTCAATGTCTACATAGAGTTTATATGTTTCAGCAGTGAGTAGCAGAGCTAATTACATATTCATCCAGCGCACCACATTTAAATGTAAACAAGCATGGTTTCATGGCTAGCAACAGTGTTGCCGGCCTGTAAAGCATATATAGCAACATGAATATCAGCAGACAGTGCCAGACATGTAGACATACTTCTCAACCTGGAAACATCAAAAATCTGGACAAGGCCCATGAAAAATAGGTACAAATCTATATGCTGATTAACATAAAATTTGCATACATAATTATGTAACCCCACCCACTCCAATGGAATTGTGGGATACCAACTTTCAAATGCAAACTGAAGAACAGACAACCAACATATAGCACCCCTTCAGCCATTCCAAAGTCCCATTACCTGGCTATTCTGTCTCACAATGAAAATAGACTTGGCAAGGGCTGCAGTAAAAAGTCCCTGTTTCTGCAATGCCCAGAATTGCAAATCAAAGACACATTATCCACAGTGAAGAAAGACTGCAGTATCAGTTAATTTGCATGTTCCTGAATTATTGTTGACTATTAAGCATGAAGATCAGCACTTTCCTGTGGTAATTAACTGCTTACCACCTACGTATTGTGGAATGTCATGCCTCTAGCATGCCTACAAACAGCTAGCATTCCTGAGCATTACCTGACAAAATAAACTTAAAATGCATGAGATAAACAAACAGAAATATTTTGTGAACAGGGACAACTATTAAAACTGCAAAAATAGCAATGTTATCAGTAAGAAGTTTTCTCTACAATGGTAATTGTACATTCATAGTCTTTCCATAAACAGTATGATATATTGCACACAAACCCAAGTTATATTTCTGCTAAACTTTCACAAACAACTTTTCATATCTTGGAAACTATGCAACCTAGACATCATACTGTTAGAACACTTCCGTTAGAGCACTTCTGTTAATCAGACATTAGCTTTCACATGACAATGAGAAATTAATTTATAAATGCATGTTTATTGGGATATTTACAGAAATATGAAACATGCTTAATTGTACAATTGGCAATAAAAATAACAGTGAATATACAGTGCAGCTATCAAAGACAGGCTTTCTTCAACAACATCTAAGGTTTCATCTGATGTCATGTAACACTTTGAAGTCACTTGTTTTTGAAGTATATATGGAGATATTGTTTATTTGCATAATCACTAGCAAACACCGATCAATATATATGGGTATACTGTGATGTAAACTCACATTGGCAATACATTTTCTTGTCTCCCACCATGTCATATCTCACCATACCACTCAATAACATGCAGGGCTGTCAGTTATGAAAACATAAAAACACATATAAAAACATGGATCATAAGTAACAGATAGCTATTAATCTCTCCACTGCAGCATGACCTAGAGTCACAATTTTAGTGTTTTGTTAAAAACTCTTTCTACTTTCTATTACTTATACTGTCTCTTATTAGCTGATAATTTGCTGAAAAATAAAAGGAAAAAGTGTAGAAAAAGTAGGATGTGTTGCACAAATGGCAAACCTAACTATACCATTCTAGCCATCCATGTCTCACTGCTGCTACCATTGCCTACAGATATTCAGGTTGACTGTAGTACAACAAATCATACCACTGCAGGGGTTGCCAGCTGCCCTGGTCATCTGGTCTGTCAGGCCACACGAGACAGCCCTTTAAAATGAACCTACATTTGGTCATAATTGCCAGTCCTTAAATTGTCTGTGTAGGAAAAGTAACATGATTGTTCTCTCCTTAACACACAGTGCAGGCACTCTCCATGGGGCAAGATATCAACAGACATCTAAATGAATCTGCAACAATTCAGATTGGCAGCCTGAGAATCATGACACAAGCATGCATGCATCCATGTGCATGTGCACCTGCACACACACACACACACACACACACACACACACACACACACACACACACACACACACACACACACACACACACACACACATTGACGTCAGCTTAGAAAGCGCGAAAAATAAAAACAAACATAAAAAATCAGAAATGAAGATGTGCCACTTGGGAATCATGGTACCCCATTATTTGGACACCAAAATTCGGTAAAAACTGAGTAATTCAGTATGGTTGGGAGGTATGCATGTAGAGCTGTTTACCTACAGGTAAACTAGATCTGCGGGAATATGCGAAATGCCACAATGATTACCAGGGTTAATAATATATCAATGTATATGGTCCAAATGCATTACAGGACAGTGTATACAGTGCATAGCATTGTGGAATCCCATTTCAGGTATTCTGTACAAAAGTCATGTAAATGATCTGTAATGGTGTATGGACTGCCATGTAAAATAAACAGTCAGAGGAAGTCTAGTGTATTCAATAGGGACATGCAGATGAATTGTACGAATGAACACAGACAAAGAGGACAGGTGAAACATGGTAATGTACAGCAGATGAGGGCATGTAAATGGTAGAGAGTTGTAGCAAGAACACTAATCACATATCGGCATGGTACAGTACGGACTGCACAGTAAAAATTTATATTATGTGATTGACACACAAGGTGACATAACAATGGAGAAAGATTCCTTTGTGATATAAACATCCTGACATATACAATGGAGAGGACATCTATCAGGGAAGGTACATGCAGTCAAGGTTATTATAATAGACATTGTGAAGCTGTGCAAAGTGGTTTGCCAGAATATGACAGTAATGTCATCAGAGGTCTGTACTAAGTGGGACACAGTTACAGGATCATGGACATTAGTAAACAGAACCATGTGCACTCATGGACAATATCAGAATAATACCACCAGTAATCCCATGCCTGACATAACATATGTGATTCTGAGTGATCACGGATGTTTCTGCACAAACACATTTGTACAATTATTATGACATGTCAGCAATCTATGAGGATAATCAAGCACACTGTCCTGACATTGTAACATCTGCTGGAGGTGTTAGAAAGAACACTGCTATACCTGTATGTGACATTATGATAAATCCAGGCAAGTTGACTGATGTGCATGGCATATGTATGGCACAATCCACACTGTCACAAATGTAACCCATATCATCAATGTTGTCAAACACCTATGTATGTACTGTGTGCATCATCAGAACAGGTATCACACATGCATCTGGTATAACCCTTGATGGGGGTTCCGCACCATCAGCAGTAATGTTTATACAATAAAAAGAATACCTAAGTATGGCGAATAAAATGTACGGGAGCTCACTGTGGCAAAGGTGGTAAACTTAAGTTACGCATCCCTGGAGGATGTGTAGGGAGGTACATTAAGAAGGGTGCATTTTACTCAGTCATTGGTGTGATGAATGTTGTGAACTATGGAGGTATTATGGCCTTTGATGTGGATGTCCTGCACATACTCAGGAGTTGTGTTACATACAAGGGAGTAGTCACCACTGTGGGCACCTGCTGTTGGAAGTTCCAAATACCATCTACCCCTGTACACAGGTCACAAACCACTTGGTCTGTTCACAGGGGTGTGATGTCTATGTCATCATTGAGTTGTGTGTTTGTTTTCATAATGTAACACCCCCCATGTTCGTTTTCACCTCATGTATTGTCATGGATGTGGCAGCAATCTTTGGTGTTTGTTAAGGCTGTCTATATTATACTAATATCACAATTAGAATCAATGATTGCCCACAATCTGCAGTCCTCCAGACAGCTGTTTGGACACAGGATTTGTATGTCATTCTTGACATCTGTGACTTAAATAATGAACAGGAAACTGCCTGGCAGACAGCTCTGATGTACAGACCTGATCACTGGACTCGAGATATAGGTCACTTCATCCATTTCAACATATTTAGATGCCATGTATGTGATTCAGTGGTCTACCCACTTGGTGATATGGGTGTTTATGGCCACTTGTGACAGTGTTGAGTTAATAACCCAATCTGGATTTGTGTCAAATGCTTTGGACTGGTCAAGTTCCACAGGATGATAGTGTTGTCATCATGCATGCCCTTGATGACCTTCTTTAGGACATCTAACAGATGTAACAGACATGGATGTTGCATTAACAGCTCACACATGTATTTTGCACACAGCTGGAATATTACCAGTGTCCATTTAGAAAAGGTCCACAGATGAGGAGAGTCAGGATGTGTCTACACATGCATGCATCCATCAGGTTTTGTTCCCCTCCACCCCCAACCCCAATGAGATGGAGCATGTTGATGCACACCCTTCTACATGAACATATTCCACCTGGAGGGTATGATGAAGTGTGGATCCAGCCATATCAGGTAGGTGTGTGTTCTGAGTCAATGTGATGTTGGCACAGCCCATTAATTCTATGTGATAGGCCTGGATGAAGGTACGACAGTGCATGCTTCCTCTTGATCTAGCCTAGGGTCTTGACACAATCCCCTACTCATGTATCATTGAGAAACTCTCCCAGCTGGAAAATAACCCTTACATCACTAGATGGTTAGCCAATTGGCTCACTGATAGATCACATATTGTGAAAATTGGTGAATCAACCTCTACCAGTAGAACTGTCACCAGTGGCATACCACAAGGATTTGTGCTGGCCCTTTACTGTTTGGAATCTATTTCTCAGAATTGCAGGCTAAAGTTGACAGCCTCTGGCTTACCAAGTTTGCTGATTTTTGCATATTGGGTGCAATCACTGAGTGTACCAATATTACAGGAGGGGCTAACACAGAAAAATGATTGGTGCCAAAGCCATATGGTCTACATATAATTAAAACATTTGTCATTATTTATGCCTTCTTCAAAGTGGAATTCTCCACTAGTTACAGCATTGACAATGCCCCTCCATGTTCAAATACAGTAGTGCAAAACTTGAGAGCACAGATAGGTAGTAATCTGAACTTCAACCACCAAGTTTCCACAGTGATATGGAAAGGCTACGTCATGCACCTCATAAGTCACGCTATCGTATCCAGACCTGAGGATGTTACAACTGCACTGTACTTGACCATCATCAGAACACTAATAATGTACAATGGTCCCTTTTGCACGTACCTCAACAGACACCTACATCAGCTGGAGAGACCATAGGCATTCCTCACCAAGAAAATACAGGGCCTACAAACCATGCCATGACATATGCGGATAGACTGAAATCCCTGTCAGTGTAATCTGTATTATATAGGATGAGGTGACTTGTGCCTGGCCAATGGGCCAGTCTCTGACCTGGACCTGATGGAAATGCTGCAATCTGCAAACCTACCTAAGTACATTGACTAGAGCACTCTCTATTTAACATAAGTGCCACAGCACAAGTCTGACTTTTACAAGGCTGCCAGACAATTTATAGTGGATGACACCAGCATTGGATGTTGGAGAGACAATACTGGGAGGCCTGCATGAAATGGATGTGTAGGCATGTGTAACTGTCAAAATACTGACAATCTAAGGGATTGGAGTGGTAACTGTGGAATACTTACTTATGCTCTTCTGACTAGATAAACACACATGCACACACCTCCCAGTTGACTGCAGTGAGAATAGAACCTCTACCTACCTAAGTACACAGACTAGAGAATTCATTTTTTATGCAAGCACCATGGCACAAGTCTGACTTTTACAAGGCTGCAGGACAACTTATAGTGGATGACATTAGCAGTGGCTGTTGGAGTGAAAATGGAAGTGATTTTCACTGAATAGGAGTTGACAGAAAGGTGTTCACTGAAAATAACTTTTGGTGAACTAATATAGAACCATTGATCTTATGGTGTTTAGATAATTTCAGCTACACCAATCTATATGCATATATACATATATATATATATATATATATATATATATATATATATATATATATATATATTGATAGATAGATACATAAATAGATATATGTAGATATATATAGTTTACTATCAAAATGTGAAATGGCACTTATGCAAAACTGGGATGGCCAAATGCATGCATTCCAGTTTGCTTAATGCCGATCCAGATATGTTCAGATCCTCATTAGCGAATGGTTGTATGCATTCACTAATATGGGATCAACGTTCTGATAACATATCACACACACTACTGTGGGGATCAGGAAATTTACCCTTTTCTTGGAGTTGGAATATATAATATGCAGGGGGGGGGGTTGCCCCTCTGCAAAAACAATTACAGGTAACATGTAATTTTGACATTGGGACTTGCGGTGTTCGAATGTCAATTCCATGGTTACCATTTCTGACATTTTGACAGTTCTATACTACCAAATTCGGAATAACAAATTTGATCAAAAATTGGAAAATTGTTTTGATTTTCTACATTTTGACAGTAAACCTATATATACAGTATACATACACACACATATATATATATATATATATATATATATATATATATATATATATATATATATATATATATGGGTCTACTTTAGATCACTGAAATCCAATTTCACTAACTTTCATTTCAGTGAGACTAAATCACCAAAATTTCACAACACTGACAACTCACTTCACTGAATCTCATTTCACTGACAGCTTACAATGCTAAATTTCAAAAGACAAAATGGAAAACCATAGACAAACATACTCACAAAAGTAATGACTACCTCTTTCCACAACTTGAAAAATATTTATTTAACAGAAACCAGACAATAGAAAACCAAACTAATATATATAATGTTTTATAGTATTTAATTACACTTTTGAATTTTAAAAAAAGTTTCTATTCCAAACATCTTATTTCTTTTTTTGTTATGGGGAGATTTTGAGAATCAGAAGAGTTTTCAGCATTAGAGTGGATTCCTTGAGGCAAAACATGATCTTTAGATGTTTATTGATGCAAGCTAGGAGAAAGGAGATCTTAAAAGGTCTATTATAATGTCCCCTGTACATCAACAGGAGAGGTTTAACATCTAAAGACAGTCCACAGAAATTAAATAAACCGACTAATGACTTATCCACGTTGGAAAAACTGTCAAGTCTAATTCATTACACAGTATAATGTAATGCCTGTTGAAACCAGCATTAACAAAAGATAGGAGCATACTTCATGGTAATGTATATTTATATATAAGCCATATGGTCTACATATAATTAAAAAAATTGTCATTATTTTTGCCTTCTTCAAAGTGGAATTCTCTACTGGTTACAGCATTGACAATGCCCCTCCATGTTCAAATACAGTGGTGCAAAACTTTATTCTCCCTCTGTGTCTTTCATCAGGAGGGAATGATACTGCGTATTTTCTTGTTAAAAATTATTTTATAAGTCTAAGGTTGGGCTGCAAAGAATTTCCTAAATGGGAAGTTATCCCTATAATAACTGTTCTGTATCTAAACGTGCTGCTCCTGTAATAATTATTTGCTATATCATGTGGTTATCTATGCAATAACTGCCCTGTCCATACATTTGTTACCCCTTATATGTCTATCCATTATCCCTGTAATAATAAATGTCTTTCTGTATCACTGTTGCAGTATTCTACATATAAAGGTTCTTCCACACAAGGCAGCCTGAAGCTCAGCCAGTATGCTAAAGCCTAAAAAATCTTGTATGCACTGCATGTCACATGCATGCTCCTTGCACAGAACATAGAGTATAAAAGGGATGTATGAACGCAATGAACCCAGAACTTCTTTGCTGCCACTTTGAATACCTTTTTGCCAGTTGGTCTAAATGCCTTGTTGCTGTATTGAACATTTATCATCATCAGATAAGTGCCCCATTGGAGTTTGTTTTTTTTTTCTTTTTCTCTTGGTCTTGTATTTTATTTTACTACCTAGAGTTCATGTCATCATTGATTGGTCCAAACTCACAACTGACTCCCCCCAACTCAGTATCCACCTACAAGGCTTCCACCAACTTATAACATCTCCCACTCACTTCCATAAAAAATCCTCTTCCAGCTCCCTCATAGACTGGATCCTTACCAATTCCCCCCACCAATACAACAATCCCACCACCTTACTTGACTCCCTCAGTGATCATCTCCCTACCACCATCGTAAGACACTACTCCCATATTCCTAAACCCCACCTTATCAAAGACTGTCGAAATCTATCGACTTTCAGTTCGTCCCAATTTAACTCCATTCTCCACAACATAGATTGGTCCATTCTAAAACACCTCCCCCTAAACAATGCTGTAAGCACTTTCAATAGCATCTTCATGAAAACTCTAAACTCCTTAGCTCCCTCTAGGAAGATCAGAGTAAAATCAAACTATGCTCCCTGGCTCTCCAAAGAGACTAGGTCCCTTATGAAACAAAGAGATCATGCTTGGAAAACCTGGACTAAAACTAAACAACCACCTTTTCTTCAAAAATACAGGCAACTGAGGAACCTTGCAAAAAACATACAACTAATGACAAAAAGTTATACTATAGCTCTGCTCAGCTTAACAACAAATCCAATCCTCAAAAATTTTGGTCAACTCTCAACAACATCCTCTATCCTGGAAAGCCCTCTAATCTCTCCCCATATCGTAACTCTTCCTCTCAGGAAACAGCTACCCTCCTGAATAAACACTTTATCTCTTCCATCCAAAATCTGGTAACCTCTAAGCCAAACTCTACTTCGACACCCACCTCTCCAAGTCCCACTAACACAACTTTGTTTTCTTTTGAGCCAGTTCCCATTACTTACATCAAATCTCTACTACTCAAGCTAAAATCTTGCTCTCCTTCCACTGACAATCTATCTCCTGCATTCCTCAAACTTGCTGCTGACTCAATTGCCTATCCTGTATCTATACTAATTAATCAATCTATTCTGGAATCAACTGTCCCCACCCTTTGGAAATCTTTTTTCACTATCCCTCTTCATAAAGGTGGAAACTCCACTGACCCCTCAAACTACCGACCCATTGCCATTCTGTCCCCCCTCTCCAAGATATTAGAAAAATGTATTCACTCACAGCTTCTCGATCACCTCCTCACACACCACTTACTTACCCCTACCCAACATGGATTTCGTCCTCACCACAGCACCACCACTGCCCTCCTCTCCTTCACTCATATCATTGCAGAGGCCCAAGACAGCAATACACTCAATTCCTGTCTCTTCCTAGATCTCTCCAAAGCCTTCAATACTGTCTCTCATCCTCTACTACTATCCAAACCCGCAAATCTCCACCTATCCCCCTCTGCACTTGCCTGGTTTAATAGTTACCTATCTGGCAGGGAACAATCTGTCAAATGGCTCTCATCCTCCTCACCTTTCCTTCCCATCTCCACTGTTGTTCCCCAAGGCGCCATCTTGGGACCCCTTTTGTTTAACATCTTCACAAATGATCTTTACACCTCATGCAAAGAATCCTCCATTATTCAGTGTGCTGCCGACTCCACACGTATATCCATCTCAAATAGCATTCCTGAACTACACTCCCTGACCCAACAGGCCCTACTATCCACTGAACAATGGCTCTCTCACAACCTATTGATCCTAAATCCCAAAAAGACCAAACTCCTACTTTTCCTTCCCCGTTCTCTTTCTCACCACAAAACCTCCTCTTTTATTACATCTTCTAACAATACAAATATCCAACCTGACACCCACACAAAACTCCTAGGAATCATTATTGATGATGAAGTCAAGTTCAACCTACACATACTCCAATGTATAAAAACAAACAAACCAGAAACTAGGTCTGCTATATTGGAACAAAAAATTCCTAACCCCTGAATCTAGACTTACCCTGGGTCAGGCACTCCTCCTCCCCTCCCTCTTATACGCCACCCCATTTCTTACAAATATACAGCCCTCCACTCTAAACAAACTGCAACACACTTACCATAAAATAGCCTGATTCATTACTAACTCCCCATACAACTCACACCACTGCATTTCTTTAAACTCTCTACAATGGCTTGAACAGTTTCTGCTCCTATCAATTTCATATGCTACACTCTGTTCTTTATAAACCCTCCTTCTGTCCATCTCTATCTTCCTTAGTCTCAATCTACATCCCATCCCGGACCCTCTGTACTTCTAACCAACAATTACTTGATATCTACCACCCAAAAAGGTCAGTAGGCAAACTACTCTACAAACACTCCCTTGGCCATGCTTGGAACAAACTTCCCCTTGACTTACATTCAGTCTCCCACACCTCACACTTTAAAATGAACTAAAAGCTTATTTTCTCAATTCCAGAACCTGCCCTTGCCATGACACTACCTAGTCTTCCTTCCCTTTATGTACCCTCAAAAGGACCATACTTAGTACCTCATTACACCTCTCTCTCCAATGTGTCTACTATGCATTTGCACAATTTTATACAAACAAAAAATGTTAATTGTTGACCTATTGAACTATATCAATGTAAAATTGTTACTTAGCTTCTTTTTAATGCAACTTTAACGTTATGCGTGTATCCCAACATATGTGAATCGTTTTGCTATAACTGCTATTATATTAATATTTAAAATTGTACTTGTTTTAAAATGTATTACTGGAGCTTTTCTCCTCGGGTCTCCACTGAAAATGGGCCACAAGCCCAGTTAGACAAACCTGGTTAACAAATGTCAATAAATAAATAAATAAATAAATATGTCATCCAAGAAGGGTAAATGTCAGTGTGGGAGGCAGATTCCCCATAAGGATCATCATGAACTGTGTCCTTTTTGTTTGGGTGCTTCCCACAACCATACCTCATGTAGTACCTGTAAGACATTTACATCTAAGACACTCAGAAGCTGTTTGTCTTCCCTGGCCATTTATCTTGAAAACCAACAGCTTAAATAGTTAGCCCAGGGTACCATGGCAGAATCCTTTCACCTCCAAGATACTCCCACTAGGTAAGAAGAAGGCCAAGAAGTCTTAGCCAGATTCTTTATCTGTTCATCCTGCATTGGACAACTCTCTAGAAGAAGGTAATAGCATTGTAGATCATTCATCTTCTGCATTGAATTCCTCTGCCATTACCTCGTCGGAAGCCAGCATGGATCTGTCTTTTCACATGTCCTCCTAGGCTTTGCAAGTATCTGCTCTGGACATCGAGTGGGAACTGATGCTGATTATCTCAGAGGGTCCTGGAGAGATTCCACAGATATTGATCAGGGAGGAGGTTCTGGGTTCTCTTATCAAATCTTGCCAAGGGTTGGAAACTCTGGTATTTGTTAGGACAGATGTCTCTTTTAAGAAACGATAAAAAGATAAAAACCAAAACATGTTTCACTCCATTCTAAAGATCCTCAAAGGGAATGGTAAGAGTTTACTCAGGGCTTGTTTTCTGCCTTAATAACCCTAAAGCTTCCTCAAGGGGGGTTGTGATCTCCTTCTGCTTGGAGCTCTACCCCTTCTAAATGGTTTAGGGAATTAGATTCCTTGGATGAAGATTCATTCTCTGGTGAGGGTTCTCTGTACTATTCTTCAAAGATGCCTTCACCTTTGGCTTATGGTTCTGATGAAGACAAGATGGTTAGCCTTGAGTCTCCTTTCAAAGAATTGCAAGGATGATGGAATTCTTTAAGTGTGATTCTTCTCAAGTGTCTGATAGTCAGAGAAGATGTTATGAGTTGCTTCAGGTGGATACTCCTAAACCATTGGCAGTTCCTCCTGTGTTGACTGCCTTGTTAAATACTTTCATTGCTGCTACTAAGTCTACTGATTCACAGCCTCCTGCTCATAACAAACCTGATAGGTTCTATAATGATCCTGAGTTTTGTCAATTTTTATTTAAATTCCTTCGACTGATCCTGCTGTGGTGTCAGTGTCTTCTGACAAACTTTCTAAACTTTTGCCCTCTTCCAAACTTTTGCCTTCTGAGAAATATAGCAGGGTAATGGAGAGCACTGCTAAAAAAGTTTACACTGCTTCTACTTTGTCTTTTAAGGCTGTTAATTACCAGACCCACATGACCAAGTATGCTCTAGCTTTGATTACTCAGGCTTGTCAGGTTATCTCTTACCTCCCTGATTCTGATGGCAAATCCTCTGCCTTATCTTTTATTAGGTTCGGTTTCGCAAGTGGCTCGCCACTCTATTAAGTGTAGCTATGATGCTGTTGATGCCTCTTCTAGGGCTGGGCTTTTGGGTCCGTCATGAGGCATTATTCTTGGCTTTGTCTCCAGTGTCTACCAGAGAACATTCAGGCCAAGTGGTTGCTCCTTTGGATAATAAACATCTTTTTGCAACTGTTCCTGCTGACATGTTTAATTCTCTTCAAGAGAAAGGCAAAGCCTTGAAGGACCTTAAACATATTTTTGACTCTCCTATCCTTAACTCCCAGAGGAATTATCTTACTAGGTCTGCTTTTGTCTGCAGGCAACCCTGCCAGGCCTCTAAGGGCAGGAAGGGTGGGAGGCAGGCCCCTTCTTCTAAGGCTTCTCAGATTTCTGTGACCCATGCCCTCCTTTATCTGATAAGCCTTGCTTCTCTTTGAAAATTCACACCCCCTTCTTGTAGACCAGGTTCCTTTGTCCCTTCAGCTCTCCCTTTGTCTTCCAAATTGGTGTCATCACGTCAGACTCTTCGATGCTTTCTATCATCCATCAGGGAAACTTCATGGTATGGAAATCTCTCCCTCCTTTTTCATGGATTCCTCAACCTCCTCTAGAGCAATTTCCTCATTACCTGGAGGTTTTAGGGTCCCTGGTGAACCTAGAAGCCATTCAACCTGCCCCCCCCTTCCCAAGTGGGAAAGGTTTTTTTATTCCAGGATGTTCCTGGTTCCTCAAAAGGAGGGCAGTTGGAGACCTATTTTGGATCTCTCCCAGCTCAACACCTTTCTCAAAGTCCCTTCTTTTCAGATGCTTCTTCTTCAAACTATTTTTCTCATTTTATTACACCAGGCATTTCTGGTGTCCTTGGATCTGAAAGATGCTAACCTTTATATGCCTATTTACCTTCTTTTCAGGAAGTTTTTACATTTAGCCGAGTCTTCCTCTCATTTTCATTTCCCTGCTTTGCTGTTTGGTCTCTCTACTGCTCCAAGGGTACTCAGAAAATACCTAGCTCCTGTGATTGCCTTTTGCAGGCTCCAAGACATTCAGATTTTTCCTTATCTAGACAACCTGTTGCTTCAGGTGCCTCCTCCCATTAGCCTTACAGGATCTGCAGTTCACCATCTAACTTCTTCAAAGTCTGGGGGTTACTATCACTTCCAAAAGTCTGTCCTGACTCCCTATTAGGATCATGTGTATCTGGGATGTAGGATTCAGACAGTGCCAATGTTTGTCTCTCTTCCACCTCCAAAGGTATTGTCATTGACAGCCTCATTTCAGTCTCTTCTTCCTCTGAGTGCCATGCCAGCCAGGGAGTTTCTTCCGGCCCTGGGATTCATGGTGTCTTCTATTCCAATTGTTCCCCTTGCCAGACTGCATATGCAGAAGCTTCAATGGTACCTCAAGTCAGTTTGGCTACAACTTTGTTACCCTTTGACTATCAGGGTACCTATTCTTCCCTGTCTCAAGAAGGAATTTGAGTGGTGGATTCAACAGTTCACTGTCAAACCACACCAGCCCTTTCAGCCTCCAGTCCCTTCTCAAGAACTGTTCATCCATGCCTCAGACATGGGGTGGGGGGCTTCTCTTGGTCACCTGAAAGTTCAGGGTCTTTGGCCTCCATATTAGAAGTTACACCATGTCAACATCAATGGGAAGAGTTGTCTGATTCTGGACCTTCAGGCTTTTCACCCCATGTTATCTTTAGGCCCCTTGAAGGTGTAGACAGACAACACTACAGTGTTATGGTATGTCAACAAGCAGGAGGGCCTAAAATCTTATCTCCTCTGCAAGACGGCTCTTCAGGCTTGGGAAGTGGCTGTCATTTATTAGCTAACTCTTCAGGCAGTGTGCATTCCTTCAGAGCATAATCAAGTGGGAGACTTTCTGAGTAGATACAAAACACAGGCTCACAAATGGATGCTTCACAGAGACGTGTTTCTGGATGTTGTCCATTGGTGGGGTACTCCTCAGGTAGATCTTTTTGCCTCTCCTGTCAACTAGCAGCTTCCTCTTTTCTGTTCTAGATTGCCATGCCATCTGGCATGAAAGATGGGTGCCCTTTCCTTTGCTTTGGAAGGGGATGTTTCTTTATACTTTCCCTCCTTTTCCTCTACTTTCAAGAGTCATGCAGAAGATTTAGATGGACTCCCAAAAAATCTTGCTATTGACTCCCTTTTGTCTGAGATAGCACTAGCTCCCACCTCTTAATGCATGTGGCCAGGGGCAATTATCAAAGTTACCTCACCAGTTGAATCTCCTCACACAGGACAAGGGGTCTCTCATCCATCCCATTTGTCCACTCTACAATGGATATTGTGGGTGATAGGGTTTTGATCGCTTTCAGGCACCTCTTTTCTGAGGACATGCTCAGGGTTTTACAGGAGGCAAGGAAACCCTCTTCCAAAAAATCTTATATGTCCAAACGGAAAAGACTTTCAGTCTGGTGCAATGCTTGTAACCAAGACCCTTTTTCAATGGGGGTCCTCTGGTCCCTCTTATTTGTGGAAGTTGATCCAGTCTGGCTTGGCCCATTCTGTGAATGCCCATTTGTCAGTCATTTATGCTTGTCTCCCCTTTAATCCTCCTTTGACTTCTTGTTTTGAGGTAAATCAATTTCTTAAAGCCATCCTGCATATTCGGACTCCAAGATAACCTATTCCTCCTCCTTAGGACCTTAATTTTTGTTTTGGAAAAAATTTGACTCAGGCTCATTTTGAGCCTGCAGATTCTGCTTGTTTACAACACTGTACCCAGAAGACTGTTTTGTTCTGGCTCTTACTTCTGTTCGGAGGTTTTCTGAGTTTCAGGCCTTTATGGCCATTCCTCCTTTTTTTGTTTTTTTCACAGGGACAGGGTGTCCCTTCATACTAATCCTTCTTTTATGCCCAAGGTAGTAAATGACTTGTCCTTGAATCAGCTGGTACAACTTCCTACCCTTTTTCCTTTTCCTCAGTCTGCTAGTTAGAGGGTCTTGCATATCTTGGATTTGCACAGACAGCTCAGGTAATATTTGAATAAAAGTAGAACTATTTGTAAGTTGGATCATTTTTTTTGTTTCCTTTTATACTAGATTTTTGGGTTTGGCTGTTTCTAAGCAAACTATTTCCTCCTGGATAACTAAGGCCATTTCCTTTTGTTATTCTTTTCATGGCAAATCTCTGTCCACTTCTGTTAGAGCTTATTCCACATGGTCTTTTGCTTCTTCTGGTGCCTTCTTCAAGGAGTTGGACACCAATTCCATCCTTGAAGCTACTACTTGGTCTTCAGTCTTCAGTGCATACCTTTACTAAGCATTATAAGTTGGAAATGGTTTCTAGGGCCAGAGCAGGTTTTGCTGAAACCATTTTATGTGGGTTTGTTAAGGGCTCTTCTCAGCTTTCTCCCTCTCATTCTGTTTCTTGAGCTTTTTTACTCTCCCTTTTATGTAGAATACTGCAACAGTAGGACATAGTACAGTTGTGTAAAATCTTAATATAAGAGTAGATGTCCTTCTCTTCACTGTTGCAGTATTTCCTACCTCTCTCCCACCCACTCTTGTTTGTTCTGCATTGTTTCCCTCTGGATGTGCATGGACTCCATTGTCCTGTGGAGACTGTGCTCTTCTGAGACAATTCAGTTCTGGGTAGTTGTGTCTGTACATCCTTTTTATGCCCTACTTTCTGTGCTGGGAGCATAAATGTGACATTTGGTGCATACAAGATCTTTTAGACTTTTGAATGCTGGCCAAGCATCAGGCTGCCCTAGGCAGGAGATCCTCTCTATGTAGAATACTGCAATAGTGAAGAGGACATCTACTATTATGGTAAGATTTTAGACAAGTGTACTTTCTTCATGTACATGTAGTACCCCTATAATAATTATGTGCATTAGTTTGTTACCCCACTAATAACTATTCCCATTGTCATTTTCTACCCCTGTAATCATTTTTTTATATTAAACTTTGTTAATTTCCTGGAGAGGATTACATACGCTGTTGTCAATAACCATGCTATTTATACAACTTATTTTGATCTGGCCAAAGCAGTTGATACTGTAGCTCATTCTAGAATTGTAAGAAAGCTGTTATCCTTAAACATAGATTCTTACATGGTATGATGGATTGCCAATTGGCTGAAAGACAGAACCCTCATAGTTTGTGTAGCAGGTACCTCCTCAAATAGTGAAGGGAACCAGTGGAGTCTCCTAGGGGTCTGAGCTGTGTCCTCTGCTGTTTGGTATCTACCATGACCTCTGGTTAACCAAATTTGCCGGTGACTCAAGGTGGGCATAATTAATAAAATCCTTTCAAGTATTTGCACTTTTCAGAAACAGCTTACCTTACTTAATAGCTGATTTCAGAAAATAGGCTTAAACGGCATGCTAAAAAGTGTAGTATTGTTTCTTTTGGAAAACAGAGGTTACCCACAATATACAGTGTAGGTAACACACCTTTACTAAATGAAAAGGTAGTCAGGCACCTTGACATTTGGATCGTAAGTTCCCTGCCTTTTGATTATCTTATGGCAGCTATTGTTAAAATCCTTCTACCTAAGAAAATAAGTAGACAATGATGTTTTGCCTAGATCCAGAGATTTTATTTTCTCCTATATCCAGCATTGATCAAACCCATTATGAAGTAAAAAATACTCTGTTCAGTATGTATGTCACACAATGCCTCAACAAACTCAAAAAGCCCCAGAAGTTTCTAGCAACAAAACAACTCTGACCTTAATTTGTGTTTTATACATCATGAGGCATGATCTGTGTTTTGCTCGTCTTTCCAATAAACAGCTGTTGTTCTGTGACCCCCCCCACACTTCACACACACCAGTGACAAACAGCTCAGATCACACTTAAATCAGACTTGCACCTTCATCAGCAGATAAACAGACTGTTATGAAGAGAGATAAGAGTCATCACCTAGTGCCACTCCCTTCTCTAGAATAAACTTCCTCTGTAGGTTAAACAATGCGATTCTGTATCTTCCTTCCAATTCATGCTGAATAATTGGATGGGTGCTCTCAAATTTAGCCTGGTACTAAATGGCCTCCCATTCTTGAGAAAGGAGGTAAAGCTTAAGGATTTGTATTGGTGTTTGATCATTAGGCAAAAATATCCTTGAAGCTCCAATGAATCCAATGAATTCTATATTAAGTGTTACCCTGACAACAGCTGTTATGTATGCAAGTGTACTGACCCTGCAATGATTGTTCTGTATATCAGTTCTATGTTATTTCCATAAATTAGTTCTATAATAAGAAGACCCATCTGTCTACCTACTTATCTGAATAAACTACTTGAAACTTCAACAAAAGAGAAACTGGAATGTTTCTTCCTGGGCCTCCACTGAAAATTGGCTTTGTTCCAAGTCGGAATTTCCTGGTTAATAAATGTTAAATAAATAAATGAATAAAATGATTCCTCCCACAGAGAGGGTATCAGAGAAAGACAGTCCCCTAGATCTGCTAACTAAAGTGATTTTATCAGGAATAATCCTTTGTACTCTGTTTCTTGTTAGTCCTGCCACCCTCTGGGTCACAGGTGGGATACCAGACTTCACTTGACCCCTCTGGATTACCTCTGTTTACAGGCTGTTGAAGGGAAATCTATGCCTGGCATGCAAGGCATTGTCAGACACTGCCCTGATGGATCTCCTGCATATCTACAACACAAACAACACCAGAATCACCTGTTCTAAAGAATAAACCTTGCTTGTGATATAAATAGGACCTGCTAGAGAGACAGGTATGTATTCCAGAGACCACTCCTTCTTTGGAACAAGCATTTGAAGCAGAGTTCATCTCTAACTAAATTCAACTTGGACAATTGGATGGGGAACAGGAAATTCATCCCTATGTTTGCACCTATGTCTCTAATGGACACAGGCAGCCATTAAATGGTTTGCTCCCAGGCCCCTGCTTGAAAAATATTTCATATGCCAAGATCCTGCTTACATTTATCAGGGTACCAGAACTTGTCAAATATTTGGGATGCATAGCTAGGCTTAAAAAAAGGCCTTTTGGTCATTAACCTAGTATTCACCTATGAACCTGTAAGTTCTCTATTCCAATGTATGTATATATGTACAGTATGTATATATATTGATTTAAAATTTCATGAAAGGGGTAGAATTTCAGTCTCAGCTCCGGAATACAAAGAAAGTCAGAACTACATTTAGTGAGGTACTTGAGTATAACGAAAATCCACACCTATAAATGCCCCGTTATCAGCTAACAAACATGTAAGGTTTAGCTGTAATTGTAATATACACTCTTTACAATAAATCGGCACAAATGTTATGTAGAACATGAGGTGTCTAGGTAACAATTAAAACTTTGTGTTGTCTACGTTGGAATGATAGGGTAGTTGAGTGAAGTCAAAGGTGTTAGATGGAGTTTGTGAGCAGTGGAAGGAAAATTTACATTTAAAGTAATTTGCTGACAGTTCTAAAACTACTTTGCAGTACAGAGTGCAGTGCATAAACTCCCGAACAGCACTTTCCCTCATCAAGGAATGTTTTGGTCATCACCATCATATTTAAAATTAATTGTCAACTTTGGATTTTCCTTGCACTGATGTCACTGAGGAAAAACAATGAAGTTTAACATCTGTGTCACAGGCCAAAGTGTCTGTAGCATCCATAGATTTTAATGGGTGCACCACAAAGCATACACGAAGGTACCCCCATTGAAGTCTATGTACGTAGCTCACATTATGCTATGGTAACGTCATAACTGACAAAGTTGAAATGTTTGGGAGCTATGGTTTAATAAAACATTTATGTAGATAAATTAAACTGAACCAGAGCCACAAAATGATGACAACACTTTTAATTCAACACATCCACAGTGATGACAAAACTTTTAATTCAACACATCCACAGTAAGCGCTTTCATCCACGAAGGACTTCTTCAGACTGTATAATGTGTTACAAAAAATACAATAATTAAATACACATAAAATGCAGTACATGACATACAAACAATGAAATACACTACAAATCTTGATTTACAAGTGTATCTGCCTTTTATATGCACCCATGCAGTACCCACTTTAATATCTTTGACCTCAGTCAACAGCAAATCACATAAATTACACATTAAACATTTGTACATTCCTGGATTGTTGCATTTTAACACTTTACTGCTTAATTTACTCTGAAATATGTTTTTAACGCTTTTACCTTTTTTCTGCATAAAGGCTGGGGCATCTCCTACCTTTTGACCTACTTCAGTAGTGTATCTGATTGTTTGTATGTCATGTACTGCATTTTATGTAGGGAGAACAACAAGAGAATTAAATAAAAGAATGTATGAGCACAAGTATGCTGTAAGTGTGCAAGATGATAAAATGCTTTAAGTAAGCATTATAAGGAGAAGTGCAAAGTAAATTTTAAGTTTTGTATTTTGGATGAAGTTTTGGAAGCAGATAAAAAATTTGATGCAGAAGAAGAATTGAGTTGGAAGGAGTATGAATGGCAAGTAAAACTGAATGTTTGCCATCCACCTTGTTTGAATGACAGGAAGGAGTTCATTGCCTTCCTTAAAAGGAAAAAATTATGTCATGTGACATAATAGATCATGTGTATTTATTGATTGTATTTTTTGTAACACATTATACAGGCTGAATAAGTCCTTGGTGGATGAAAGTGCTTACTGTGGATGTGTTGAATTAAAAGTTTTGT
This sequence comes from Protopterus annectens, assembly GCF_019279795.1. NCBI lineage: Eukaryota > Metazoa > Chordata > Ceratodontiformes > Protopteridae > Protopterus > Protopterus annectens. Next base: position 63,408,666 of record NC_056744.1, on the reverse strand, counting down.
CAACATTTTGTGGCTCTGGTTCAGTTTAATTTATTTTCATTAGTTGTTCCGGATTTTTTGTTTGTTTTTTATAAAATGTTTATGCAGCTTTTTATTAAAAAATGGCCAAAAAGGGAAGCTGGAAAATATATGGTGGCATTTCACTCATCTAATGCCTCCGTCAATATAAAAATGTCAGCAAATCACTTTAAGCAAAAGAGAGGAATATAGACTGGTGCAATAGAACTTGCTCTATGAGGGGTAGTAAGAGTGTTCATAGAGGCAGGAAAATCGAATGATGTAGCTCACGTTAGATGATATGGCTGAAAGATAATGACATTTGATTGATGAGAGGAGGTGAGCCCTAAGCTGAATCCTAAATTCTGAGCAAGGTGAGGTTTCTTTTATTTGTGGGGAATGCTTTCCCAAAGTTTTGTACATGTTATAGAGAAGCAGTTTTAGGGTTTGCAGTGTAGGTCTATACAATGCAGTCTAGTTTTGGGGTTCGCAGTGTGGGTCATTACAATGGAGTGTAGTTTTGGGGTTTACAGTGTGGGCAGAGTGATTGTAATTTCTAATGCTGTAAAAAGGTTGGCTAATTAGTTTAGCTGCCATGGGAGAGGGTCTAGATGACTAGAAGTTTGAATAGTTGGGATCCTAGGAGAAAGTTAACTGTTTGTTGAAAAGGCCGCCATTTTGCTTTTTGGTTGCTTTGCAATGACAGTTATTTTATGGGACTGGGTAATAAATCTGTATATTTTATTAGTTATTGTTTGAATGTATGTGGAGTTTGTTTTTGATGTAGAGGCTATGAGGGAGAGGCCCTATTAAAGGGTGGAGGCTATAGCTGTTCTGTATGTTTCAGTAAGAAAGGGGGATATACTGTTGGCCCAAAATAGGAGAGAGTTAACCTTTTTCCTTGTGTACTCAGTGTGGGTGGAGACAGCAGTGGATTGCTCAACCCAAGTGATAACGTGTTTCTTATGGATGTGTTGTTGGGGCTGTAGATATGCAAATAGTTTTGTGTTTGTAACTTTCTGTTTGGTGCCAAAATCATAGTGTTGCATTTATTGGAAATAAGAAGGAAGAGTTTGTTGGAGATTTTGTGAGACTATTTCTTGTGATACTTGTTCTGAATGTGAATGTGTTACGCTTGTAATAATAATTCTCTTTCTCAATTTTCTGTTTCTGTAATAATTGTTTTGTAAGTCATTGTGTTACTCCATAATAACAGTTATGTTTGTTAAGGTGCCACCCCATGAATAATTATTCTGTATGTCAGTTTGTTACCCCTGTAAGAACTGTCAATATGTAAATGTTTTACAAGAGTAATACTTGTTCTGTATGTCACTTTTTACATCTGTTTATCAGATTATTAATATAAAACATGATATTGTTGGATGGCTTCTTATAACTTTGAATGTGTGATTTATGCCCTGATCTGCTCCTGCAACGTGTTTTATACCTGATAAAGTACAAGGAAGTTTAAGCTTAGATTACAAGGAACATGTACAGGGAAAAGCCAGTTGCTGAACATTTTATTAATGCATGGTGGTTTATACACCTAAGTAGGACCATGTCTGTTGGAATATGCTGTAAATAACAATTATAAAGACAGATCTTTTTTAAAATATATTATTATTATATAGAGTTTTGAATTTGCTGATTTTAAAGTATGGCATTTTAAGACCAGAATGCCTAAATTCTGAAGTGAATGGGAAGTGTTTTGTTACTTCATTTTAACTTTTTATTGGTTCAGTTTTTCATCTGCTTTTGCATCTATTTACTGAGTTGGTTCTTTAGATGTGAGCACACTCCCCTTGACAAGTGTTAGGTTTATTTAATAAAGCATGTTTGCTTCCTAACCTTTATAGTGTATTTTTAATTTCATTTACTTTGCTTTGTATTTTATACATGGCAAGTTTAAAACCTAAAAATGGTAGTAAACCTGATTGGAAACCAGTGCAAACTCTGCAAAACAAGGTAATATGGGTAAACTGAGGTCTACAAGTCAAGAGCCTGGTCAGAATTTTATAAATGCTTGAGGTACCCCAGGTCACCCTCAGGGTGTCTGATCTAGTGTTCTTACAATGTCAGGAAGAGATGAGACAAAATAGATGAATGACTGTAGCAAGGTCTTGAGATGGAATTAATGCATGATCCCTAAGTCACAGCATGTTATCAAAGTACTCCCTAAATGTCACCCTTTATCAACTTGCCACAATATCAACTTGTTACAAACTTTATGTGATTCCCTCTTCTGTAATATATCATGGAGAGAAATGAGGGGTGAAGGAATGTCTGACTGCCATATGCAGAGTCAGAGGTAGAATATTACTGAGGTTCATACTTAAACTCTAGTTGTCATCCAGTTAAGAATGTCATCCAAGCTGTCATTTATAGTTTGGCATATCTTTTATTTATGCCTTTTTATTGTATGCTGTTTTTCCTTGGTGGGCAGTGGTACTAAAGACATACTAATGCAAGGTAATATTTTCTTACCTTCATATGTATACAGGTAAGGATATCATTTGGCATTTCAATTATTTTTACATTACTTTTCTCACTACATTGTTTTTGTCTCACTTTTGCACACAAATGGTATTTAGTGAGCTTTTAACCAACCCAAGCTTACAGGTTAAGAACAGGAGATGATATATAATTAGAGGCTACTGGGAGTAAGACCCCACATAGTACTTACTACTCCATATTATTAAAGCCATGAACTGAAAAACTACAATAAGTATGAGTCAGTAAAAAGTTAGTTGGCACAATATGTAGTTAAAGTGCTAGGAAACTGTGGCATCAGCAAATGACATTTCATCAGTGTGGAGTTTGGCTGATGACATTAAGACAGAAACACAGAGTGTGTGTTGCAGCCACCTCTAGATGCATATAAAATGCTTTGAGATTGATACTGAGAAAGTGAGTGTACCACATGACATGCAGCTTCCTGCGACTAGACTAGTAACATTAAAGATACATATCCTATATATAATTACTCTCTTTTTTAAATAATAAAGTATGTAATTGAACTTTATATTCTACATATATCATGGGCTACTCACATTAAACTGAAGTTCTATACATTTTCCCAAGACATATTTAATAATTAAATGTTCATGCTTAAAGACATTTCTAAATCTAGAATGGTCTGTATAACTTCCCCTATAAGTCCTTTGTGCGCATGTGCACACACACACACACACACACACACACACACACACACACACACACACACACACACAAACACACATGCACACACACATGCACACACACGCACACACACGCACACACACACACACACACACACACACACACGCACACACACGCACACACACACACACACACACACACACACACACACACACACACTGTTTTGAGGAGCTCTTTTCAGTTTTGTTCCATTAAAGTATCAATTCTTCAAAAGTTTACCTGCCATTTTGTAATAAGCAATCTTCTCAGAGCCAATATCTTACGAACCTCAAAACACGTTACTCATATATGCTAACTCCATGACTGCATACACCGTGGAAAGGAGAAGCTCCCTACTAAATCACACAGTGATCTCACAAAAATAGTGATCTCACTGAGCACAAGTAAATACACTCACAACACTAAACGAAGTCTGATCACAATACATCCGCGAAGCAGTACACTATTCTCATACAGAAAGTGATCTGGTCATCTGGCTATCACTAAAAAGTATGTTCTAAGATGAATAAAACAAAAAGATGGCAAGAAATGTTCTTCAGACTCGTATACCTGAGTGAAGTAAGCAGCTTTTTGATCTAAACTAAAATGCAATTTGACAAACCCATTTGACCAAATAGAACATGACTATACAAGGACTGAGAGTAAGGCAAGGTTTTGTATTTTGTCTAGTTCTTCAGTGGTCTTCCATGATTAGATTATTTAACATGAGTGTTTACACAAGTTATCTTCTTTTGGGGACAGTTCTTGATGATACTGTACAGAAAAAAAGCCATTTGACTTAAAGATCAAGGCTGTAAAACTTCTTAAAAAGAAAAAAAGAAAAATAAAATAAAATTGTCTAAATCATTCATACTAGGACTCACACATTCATTAAGCCTTACTTATTATACATACTTTCATATAAATATATAACTAAATAACACAGACACTGTAGACACACACACACACACACACACACACACACACACACACACACACACACACTGCTTTCACATTTCCATATGTACGCATGGCTATATTTTGCTTGTAACAATTAGACAGTGGTAAATATTCTTACCTCATAATAATTAACTCTCCATTTTAGTTCTTGGATGTGGTGCTTTCGCATGGAGTTTGCATGTCCTTCTTATGTTTTTGTTTTACCAGGTGCTCTGATTTCTACCCAAAGACTTCAAAGACTTATTACATGAGACCAAGGGAGCTTTCAAATTACCAAAAGTTGCACATAACTTGTGCAGCTGTATGTGTGTGTGTGTGTGTGTGTGTGTGTGTGTAAACATCCTGTGATTATCAGGCACCATCTTCCTGACAAGCTTTTGGGTCTTGTGCCACTGAATGTTGCGATATGTTCCTGCTCCACTGTGATCCTGCAGTGGATTATGTAGATAATCAAAGAATGAAAGAAGATCATTACAGCTGCTTGATCTTTTAGTTTGAGTATGTGATGTCAGAACCACGTTAATAAATTTATTGTTTTTTTGTCAAGTGTTGTCATCTTTCAGTGGTGCATTTTTTTTATCTGAGAAGTCCTACAGCAAAGGAAGTGACATTCTAACAGTTGACTGCACCAAGCCTTTGCCCATGAAACATGACCCGGTACCTTGTTTGCCATTACAATGAATTCTTTATTTCCTTTTACCAAGACAGCTGGCATTGCAGCACTTGTCAATGATGGATTGTGATTTGCACTAGTGATGACTGCAGCAGTACAGTGGTGGTGGGAGGGGTGTATTATAAGACAGCATGCACATACAAGCCATGGTGTAAAATGTACAGCTTTCATTTTTGCTTTGTGTTATTACATCAGTCTTTTCTGACATCCACATAAACCTTACATAAACATTGTACAAGTCTGTTCAGCAGGATACAAATTGCTGTTTGCATAGTCTGAGAAAAAAAATGTTTTCAGCATCTGACAGGTAAATAAGGGGAGTCAAAGATTAATTAAACTCAAAAGTCTGTTGAGTAGGACAAACTATAACAAACGACTACAATGAGAATTAATTTTTGTACCATGATTTCTTGGCTTCCCTTATCATTTTATCGCAGGCTGTCTTCATTACAACTCACTTTTCAGAAATGACAAATGATTTACGAAAGGTTTTGGAACACAACAGTCATGCCAAAAGCCATGAAGTAAACTGCTTCAGAAGTGTCATTTTTGGGTTGTTACATAGCATATACCTCATCAACATCACTGTGCACCTGAGATAGTACATTGTATGTTACCATAATGTTGTGAATTACATACTTTGTGTAGCATTATATGGGGATTGTGCCCCCCCAGCAGTTATCAACCAATGTGCCTTCAATGGTCCAGCTACATATTATGGCATGCAGGTACCAATGTGCCTTCAATGGTCCAGCTACATATTATGGCATGCATGTACTAATGTACCTCCTATGGTCCAGCCACATATTATGGCATGTAGGTACCAATGTACCTTCTATGGTCCAGCTACATATTATGGCATGCAGGTACCAACACCCCTTCTATGGTCCAGATACATATTATGGCATGCATGTACCAATGTGCTTTCTATGGTCCAGCTACATATTATGGCATGCGTGTACCCACTTACCTTGGATGAACCAGCTACATATTATGATATGCATGTACCAACGTACCTTCTATGGTCCAGCTACATATTTTGGCATGCAGGTACTAATGTATCTTCTATGGTACCAATGTATCGTCTTTTGTGTTATCTGACTGTCTCAAGGCTTGCTGGCATAAAAAATATTCCCTTTTGTAAACCCCTGCATACCATTGCTAGAATCTCCATGTGTTCTGACTGAGAGTGCTTCTCAAACTATCTGGACATATAAAGCTGATAAGTATATTTTTTGGCAGTTTAACTGTTCGTAGTTCTGCACTGTCTTATTTTTGCTTGACTGAATTATTTATATATATATATATATATATATATATGTATTCTGATCTCTGCTGAAACCTTTTTTGTCCCACCCAACTGCTGTTCTATTTTTAAAGTTTGTGGCTCTTGCAGTTGTCCATCCCTTCTGTAAATTTGATCTGGGACACTCCTCCCAGTCCCATCTCATTAGCTCATTCAACCTAATACAAAGATCATTTGGGAAGGCCAAACCCCTTAGTCCCTTAGCCTTGAATTATCTTCTGTTCCTGCTCTCTCCCTTTTTACTTAAAAAAAACTTTATTCATCTACTTATATTTTTCTAATTTATGTTTCTTCCTACTACTCTTACTTCATCTTGCTTTGCTTCTTCCTGCTACTTGCTACCTGTTCTCTAAAGTGTTCTACTGTATCTATTCTGTTGCATTTATTACTGCTTGTTTACAGCCTGTCTAAATTGTTAAGTGTTATTCTTAAGTGTTATTCTAAGCTGTTAGGTTTGGTTTAAGCACTTGGGCTTTAGGCCCACCCCTTAGCTCTCCCTGGCCTTTCTCCCTCAGATTCTGACAAATATGGATGGACAATTTCCTACAGTTTCTGCTGCCAGTCTGGTTGATATGGGCATCCTGAGACAGTATAGCAACTGCCTCATGTACACAGACAATCATCTACTACTACCACTACCTAGGAACACAATTTATGAGAGATGAAATTAAATTAGGAACCTAAGAGTCTAAGCTCTTTCCCCCTCAAGCCAATATGGCTGGCACTGAAAAGGTTGTCAACACAATCACTATAAATCAAACACCATCCACACCTACACAACACACACCCGCATATGTTGAGGTCCTCAACAAAAATATACCCAAACAAAGGAGACCTCCGAGGCAAAAATACATGCGATCTCCACAGCCCTCCACACCACATACTGCATATATTCCACACACCTGTGCCTCACAACCACTAAGGCTTCTCCATAAACTCAACATATTAGTCATAGGAGACTCCATTGTGAGAATAACAGATGCGTCTCTCACCAGGCTGGATAAGGAGAAAGTCATGGTTAGTTGCATGTCAGGTGCCAGAATCCACCATATCACACACACACTCAAGTCTCTCAATAACAGGTACTGTTATGACTCTGTCATAGTCCATGTTGGCATGAATGTCTTGAGATGTACCTCTCTGGTCTATATGAATACAGACATGATTGAGCTCACTGATTATGTGTCCCAAGCAGGTATGTCCCTAGCCTTAAGCAACATTCTGCCGTCACCCAGAATGATGCCTCAATACAAACAGAAAATGATTGACTTTAACAATTTGCTTAGTTTCTGGTGTCATTCCAGGGGGATCCAGTACCTGACAGCCTGGGAAGATATGATCGACAGACCACGATGCTTTGCCAGAGATGGCCTGCATCTGTCTCACCTGGGCTTCAGGCTTCTGGCAAAGGCTCTTGCCTACCCTATAGTGTGTTTTTTTAGGAAAAGTGATGAGGTTAAAACTACCAACATAAAAATTTCAACAAAACACAAATTAAAAGTCATTCTGCTAAACCCTAGGAGTCTAAACATGAAACTGCACTCATTGCAAGCATTCCTAACCTTGGAAAATGCTGACATCTGTGCAGTCACAGAAACCTAGTTCAAAGCTGCAGAAAAAACCCCAGCCATACCTGGTTACTCATCCTATTATACATTCAGACCCCAAACTGTGGGCAGTAAAGCCAAAGGAGATAAGAGTTTCAATATACATTAAAGACATACACACCTCCCGGCTGGTCAAACAGTATGACGCACAGGAGACACTCCAGGTGCAGTTAACCGTTGACAAGACCCCTATTCAAATCATAGCTAGCTATGCCCCCAAATCTGACTCAAGATGCCCAATCCGCCTACTTTGACCTGCTCGAATCTATCAAGATTTAACCCTTTACTCTGATCCTGGGTGAATTTAACTTCCCAAACATAGACTGGAGGAACTACTCAAGCCAGAGCACAAATGCCCAGAGATTCCTTGATTTTGTCAATGCAAATGCCTTGGAACAGCTGGTCGATACCCCCACAAGGGGCGATAATATCTTGCACTTGGTATTAACCAGTGCAGCATCCCTATAGTATTATCCTCCCAGGTAAGATCTGACCACAAAGCAGTCACTTTCGAAGTTACCATCTCACCCAACCCCGCTCTAGCTAGGGTCAGACATAAAAACTTCTCCAAAGCTGATTACAGCCTCCTGAGGGATGGTATAAACAGCTTCACAGCCCCCTCCCCCTCTGTAGGATCTGGCACCAATACCCAAAACTACACCAAAGCACTATACTAGCATTTTTATAGATGCATGGAATCAGGCATACCCGACAGGACTAAATCATTTTCTGCAAGGAAGAGTAAACTTCTCTGGTGGACATCTGCAATAAATAAACTCTATAACAAAAGGAATAAAATGCTGTCCAAGATCAAGTAGGAGCAGGTGCCCAACTGGAAGCAATGTCTCCTTAGCCTGAACAAGCAAATAAGAGCACTACTAAAATCCTAGAAAGCAAACTCCAAGTCCAAATTGGCCACATCTACTAGAGACAATCATAGGGCCTTCTTCACATATGTCCACAACCTCAAAGGAAGCACCCAGTTCTGTTCAGAACTGGTGGTCAAGGACACCACATATACAAATGCCGTAGATATAGCAAACTTGTTGGCTGACAGAGTCAGTGAAAACTTTACCCCTCTGTCCCCCCCATCAGTAAATCAGGACATCCCCAGTACTTGCCCCCTTCCCCTTATATCTAGGGATCAGGTCATCACTGCTTTCTCAAAGGCAGAAAATACTGCCTCCATGGAACCCGATAACATCCCAGGCTGCATCCCACATGAATTCAGCCAGGAACTTGCAGCACCACTAGGCACCCTATTCAACCAAAGCCTGAGTACTGGCTTTGTCGCAGCTGAGGGGAGGACAGCCACTGTCATCCCTTTACACAAAGGTGGAGTGTACACCAATCCAGGAAATTATAGACCCATCAGCCTAACTAGCCTGATCTGCAAGGCCATGGAACGGATTATCATGGACCTCATCAACAAAGACATTGGCAACCTCCAAACACTTGATCTCACACAGTTTGGCTTCATCAAGGGGAGGTCATGTCTGCTAAATCTGGTCGACTTCTTTGAGACAGTCACCAAGGCCATGGATGAGGGGAAGATGGTGAACACTGCCAACCTTGATCTGGCCAAAGCCTTTGACACTATTTCCCACTTGGGCATAATAGATAAACTCTCTCAACTAGGCATCAATCCATATGTTACCAGATGGGTAGCAGACTAGCTCACTGATAGAACCCACGTAGTCAAAATAGGGGAAGCCACCTCAAGCAGTAGACCTGTAACAAGTGGAGGACCCCATGGTTTGGTTTTGGTGCCTCTGTTATTTGGGATATACTTTTCTGAGGTGCAGGCAAAAACCAGTGGGCTATGGCTGACCAAGTTTGCAGATGACTGCAAGCTGGGTGCTGTCATCAATTCCCCTAGTGATGTGGACATCTTCCAAGAGGGTCTCACTGAGACAAATGACTGGTGCCAGAAACATGGCCTCAAGCTGAATACCAAATAATGCACCATCATCCCCTTTGGGGAAAGTGACGTCCCCACAAATTATCATGTTAATAGCAATGTCCTAAGCAGTCAATCAGTCGTGAGGGATTTGAGCACCCAGGTGCTAGCAACCTGACTTTTGACCAACATGTTGCTTCCATTGTACGGAAAGCCTTATACATGGCCCACCTCATAAGTAAGGGTATCTCATCCAGGGACAAGGAGGTCATAACATCCCCATATTCTTCTCTTATAAGACCCATTATCGAGTACAATGCCCCTTTCAGCATGTACCTCGCAAAGCACATGCAGCAGTCGGAGAGACCACAGAGGTCCTTCACCAGGAGAGTCCAGGACCTCAAACATCTACCATACACAGATAGTCTAAAAACCTTATCCCTCAACTCGGTTTCGTACAGACTCCTCAGTGGTGACCTCTGTCTGACATACAAGGCATGCACAGACCCTACCTTGATGGGACTGCTGCATATCCGCAAGTCAAGTTCCACTCGAGTAACCCACATGCGTGGCCTCAACCTGGTCTGTGACATCAACAAGAACTTGTTGGTGGTACAGATTTGTGTCCCAGAGACTCCACCATCTATGGAATAGACTTCCTCTCCACATCAAGTAGAGTACCCCTTCACCCCTTTTTAAGTGCAACCTGGATAACTGGATGGGAAACAGAATATATACTCCTGAGATTTCACCCATTTCCCTGCTGGACAGGGGCATCGGGTGCTGATTTGTCTAAACATGGGCTAAACTCTTGGCTAGGCTTATAAGGGCTTCATTGCCAATAGCCTAGTAACCTCCTATGATCCTATGATCCTATGGCATGCAGGTACCAACATACCTTCTGTGGTCCAGCTACATACTATGGCATGCATGTACCAATGTGCCTTCTATGGTCCAGCTACATATTATGGCATGGTCCAGCTACATATTTTGGCATGCATGTACCAACATACCTTCCATGGTCCAACTACATATTATGACATGCATGTAACAATGTACCTTCTGTGGTCCAGCTACATATTATGGCATGCATGTACCACAGACACCGTCACTCTTATACACAACAATTTTAACTATTCAGCAACAAACAACATAGAAAAATGGCATCACCACCTCACAAATGGCAACTGGATCTCCACAAAACAACTGGAGCTAAGATCCACACTACGTTTAAAATATAACCTGATGACTGAAATGTGCCTTCCTCTGCTGTGCATTACCATTGCTATTCTCCTTACATGTGCTAATATAGAGCCAAACACAGGCTCCAACAGATCTACATCTATGGCAATGACTGCCCAATTACATCTAACAGCTACATGTCTCAGTTCAAATAGTATTAACAATAAAAGGGGCCCCTTAAAGCTTAGCTACCCTCACACCACACAGCCATCTTCAGTTTTTTTGGAGTCCTGGCTTAAGCTGTTCTGTGCCCTACTGTAATGTAAGAAATACCATGCACTGTTCTTTTTTAGTTCTGGTTGCATAGCATGTCCGGTGGGTAAATACTGATCAGAGTCTCTCACTACAGTGTATCCTACTACTTGAGTGGATGTTAATGAGTTCTCATTCTATATTCTCCATTATTTGCACCACATTTGCTCTCTTCCCCAACACATACTCTCTGACTCACATTTATCGTCCACTAATTTTTCCTTTTGCTTCGTTTTACTTTGATAATCAAATGGGATGACTGTATAAATAAATTATTAAATACCAGAAATAAGAGTAACTGACAGATACGATAATATTTTGTGAAGTCCCAAACTTTTTATTTTCAGATGTTACCCATTAATATACATTTTCATTTAAGCAGTTGCACTAGTGGCATTTCTTAATTTACTGGATCCTAATGTATCAATGAACTCTACAAATTATTCAGATGTGCAATTCTATTCTTTAAGAACAACTACTTGTTACATATATTTATTTTTAAGCAAAACTTGGATCTAGGCATTATCAAGTGGAAATAACATTTGTGTTTGTATTATGTTCTTATTGCTGAAGAATATACTCTTGAGCTGGAGATGTAGCACATTATTGCCATCTAGTGGTCATTAATGACATTACTAAGAAGGACTGTTAAAATTGGTAAAAAGGTTGATTGTGAAGCTTTGAGAAAGATGACCGCAAAGAAAACCAAATACAGTCATCTAAGTATTCTCAAATGTTCTTTTAAATCTTTTTAGTTATTCAGATATGCAATGTTTCCATTAATGTAGGGTTAGAATGTGAACCACTAGACTGCTCTGTTCAGCCAACATTTTTACGAATATTAGGATAGATTGCTTCCCATTTAATTTTTAAAACCTGTAATCTTTAAATTCATTGTTTTCTTCAGGTGATTTTAATCATAGTTTCAGAAGTTTAAGTTCTGTGGCAGAGAGAGCAAGTATTTAATTAGACTTTTCTAAGTGACCATATTTTTCACGGGTATGTTTTCATTAAATGAAGGTGTAAGAAGTCTTTCTTTTTGGCAGTTATGTGTTTCTATTTGAGACATAGCCACTAACAAGTGATCAGTTAACACTTGGCAAAGAGTTGCACACCTGTGTGAAACATTGACTGAGATACACAGACATTTGCCACATGCCTATGCAACTGTAAAATCCAATGAGGATGCTGCTCAAAGTGCAAGAGAGCTAACTAGGGATGTAGTGGAAAGGGAAACGTGCCAACACATTGGACAAGGGGCCATATAATTAAAGAGGGCTGCAGCAATAAGAGGAAAAGCAGCACTATGTCACAGTGCAGCAGGAGCAGCATTACAGCAACATGCATGGCTGTCATGAAAGGCATCCATCTTCCATATCCAATGCAGCAACATATGGCTACAGTCAGTGGCTGGCCACCACAAGAACGACAGCATGACAGCCCACAGAAAGGCTAATGTGGATACATAGAGCAAAGTGGTGGCTATCTACATCAAATAAATAAGGAGAAAATGGTGTAGAAGGCAAATCAAAAAGAGAGCAACATGCAGTAGCAAACACAGAAGGTAACCATTAGGCATGAATTGGAGGAAGAAGGGTATGTCTTTAGGGGATAGGCCCCTTTTATAATTTCTACAATAGAAGGGTAGTTGGGAGATTTACTGAGGGATGGTTGTGGCAGGATAATGAGAGAACTATGTGGCAGGAAATAAAAGACAAACATAGCCCACACACACACACACAGTCATATAATGGCAATATGCACACAAAAGGTGAGGGGAGCAGTGGCTGGGCAGCACTAGTGACCAGTCCATACAATTACATTGGCACAGAGCAGTACTGTTTGACTGTCGGAGGGATCATGCTGTGATCATAAGGTAATGTGGCAAATGCATACCAAAAGGGGTGTGGGAGGTATATGACCATGTGTAAAGACATAGGTACAATACCAGAATGAAGAGGGTAAGGCTGTGTTTAGTATTAACTGCAGTTATTAGCCATGTCCATAAAGAGAGGGAAGGCCACGGTCATACTTAGGTGCATGCCACTGCTTACCATACACACCTACTGACTGAGCTTTTTTTACCTTTAGGTGTACAGATACAGATACTGGCATGACCTCCAAAGGGAGGTAATGCCTACAAAAGTTCACTAGCTAGGAAAATTAACTGCTGCTGCTGCAGACACACACATGGCTTGTGCTTCCTGGGAAAGAGAGGCTTCATACAAATATTATCAGGTCAAGATATGGTAAGGTCTGGTGTAGGATGTCAGTGTTGTTAGTGGTCATAATCAAACTCTACAACAGCAACTGTGCTTGACGGTTACCAGTATGATACCCTCTGCAAAGGAAAAGACAAGGGACATTGTATAGACAAGTTCACCTCATAGAGTGATTCCCAACAGAGATCAAGAAGAATTTTGGAGTTACTCACTGGACAGTAAGGACTGATTGAGCCCACCTGCATATTTGCCTGTCCATGCATGTTGGATCTGCAAATATAACATCCTCTATGACAAAGTACGTCATCAATGCATTGTATAACACTGTTTCCATGTGTATAATTATACATGCCACACAGGGATATGTTGTCCTTTGTATGTGGATGAGTTAATTGTGTTGTCATGCTTCACTGGTGATATTCACAGCAAGAAAACATAAAATTGATGCCAGCAGGGCATCTGTGGCTGATGATTATGACAACTTGTAAGTGAAGCAGTCCAGTGCAGGACAGATCACCCACATCCACCATTACAGAGGTCCATGCAAAGGTACTGGCTGAAAACACCTCACCAAGGCATGAAAGATATCTGTACCCAAGAGTCTGAAATAGGTTCCACCTGTTTCCTCAGCCCACATAGCATTCTAACATGGCTACCACCTCTGAGGAGGGCATAATTCCCCTTATACGGGATAGACTGAGGTGGAATATCACCATGACTCCATGACCCCTGTTGCTGATGATATAAATACATGACTTGGAATCAAGCAGTGGATGTGCATGTCACTCATACAGGAACAAATGGCTTTTATGCAAGGCATTGTGGAGATGGTGAATGTGCTGGGTCTATATCACGCTATTGAATGGACTAAATAGCGAATGCTATTTAGTCGATCCGATACTGTAGAAATGGCAAAATAGCGAAGTCACGGAACATCAAAATCTTTCCCAGGGAAAAAATTTGGTGGGCCGTCTTCGGGGCTTTGCCATTTCCTACACTATGGTGTGATCTCAGAGTTGGTATATTTAAGTAGGGGGGGTGTGGGCAATGAAGCACCTCACTTAAATCTGTGTTTACTTTTTTTTTTTTTTTTTAATGGAGCAGCGAATTTTTTCCCAGGGAAAAAAATTGCTGTTACGTTTGTTTGATATTTTGTTGTTTCGATAAGAGACTTAGGGACACAGGTGGACAGTGGTCTCACCTTCGATAACCGCATCGCCACAACAGTCAGGAAATCCTTCTATGTGGCACACCTCATCACTAAGGGCTTTTCATCCAGAAAAAAGGAGGTCATTGTCCCACTATACTCATTCCTCATTAGACCCATTATAGAATACAACTCCCCGTTTGGTATGTACCTCTCAAGACATCTGCAACAACTGGAAAGGCCGCAGAAATACCTCACTAAAAGAATCACAGGCCTAAAGCAGATGTCCTACACTGACGGCCTTAAAAAACTCCAGCTATACTCTGTCGCATATCGTCTACTTAGAGGCGATCTCTGCTTAACATGCAAGGCCATGTCAAACCCAGAGCTGTTGGACATGCTACACTTAAAGAAATCCCAATCCCTCAGAGCCACATGCTCCAGGGATCTAAACCTTGTCATCACAATAAACAAAACATGCTGGAGGGATAGGTTCCTGACCCAGAGACTCCCCAGACTCTGGAATAGATTGCTCATACATGTCAAGCAGAGTGCCTCTTTGACCCTCTTCAAAAGGAACCTTGACGATTGGATGGGAGAAAGGAAATTCACCCCGGGGATCACATCAGTTACCCTGCTAGACATGGGTCCAGGGAAGTAAATAGTGTGGGAAGAAATAGCCAGGATTGTTATGGCTAGGCTTGTATAGGCCCTAGGGCTAATAGCCTAGTACCAACCTATGAACCTATGGTGAAATAGCGTTGGCTGTTTACATTGTAAGATAATATGATATAGATGCAGTGTGCTTCATGGCTTGCAGGAGGATTTTCATCAACTGCACAATGATCTGTACTAGAGAGACACAGACAAACCAATACTGCTGAGGCAAATTTGCTTCATTAAATACCTTCATTAGACCCTCCAAATGACATATGGTCTGCCTCTGCAGGTCATGCAATCTGAGGATATGAGACTCCTGATGTGAAGTTGTCAGGTGCAAGCCATATCACATCAGATTGTATAGATCCTTGGTAAGCCTGCATTAATATCACCTCCAGGCATATGGACTACCACCCCTGGTCATGGGCATCATACAGGCCATGGGGGTGCCACTCCTAGGCCTCAACACATGGGACACTTCATCAGGGTGCATGTGAGTGACTTCACACTTTTATCCATTCATTGCCATGCATAAGATCCAGTCCCAACAGCATAATACAGTGAACACCTCTAATGGTCTTGTGGCAATAGCACTAGAGGAAGTTATGCCTGACTCTCCACAGCCACCCAGAGAATATGACTACTGTGTTCCTTGAACCCCTCTCCTAAAGTGTTGCAGTCATCTGCCACTATACTCACCTGCTCTGCAGAATGATGACTGTACCCTGTCCACCCCCTAATGTACATGGGTTGAGAGATGTTGGATGTAGAGCATAGCCAGCTCACACATGGCCCTGCATAGCCAGGATATGATATTACATGCATTATTTTATTCTGTGTTGTCTGTTTTGTGGTCCATAGCTGTGGCCTAGATGGCACCTCTTTGCAAGTGCTGCAGCATATTGCACCTGCCTTTACCTTGGCTGTGGATATACATGTTGCATGCTGTTCCTCTAACTGTCCACCCTACCCTTCTGCTGCTACTACTGTGACTGGTATGCCTGGCACTGCCATGATGTGTTTGTGGAACATAACAGACACAGCAAATATCTAGTTGCATATCTCTGGAGTACAATTAAGTGACTTTCCTGAGATGTCTAAACTTTGGAAGTGTCCTTTCAATACTCTGAATACCCACTTCACTATGTTTCAGGTTTATGCATGGGATGTTTTAAATGTAATTTCTTGCATGATCAGAGAGTTGCATGTTGGGATTATCAGTCAGTACTGTAGGTCATATCCGGTATCCCCCCTAAGTGTCCTGTAAGTGTCCTTCTCCTAGCAAATGGGTACCTGTGTGTGTGCATAGATCTGTTACATTTGGCAGGTGTGCACACCTACCAAGTAGATAACTATGTAAAACATCTCCTCACACAGGTATAAATCAGATCTGTGTCAAATGTGTGAATCATTTGCACTGCTAGAATAGTGCATAGATACAATATAAATAAAACCCCGGGCATTACAGATGCCTTTACAGTTCATGGCGTGGAAGTTCTTCCTGTTTGTGTATTGCATGCTGTCCAGACTTGCTGGAATCTTGACAGAAGCATTGCTACCAGGATCTCAGGAAAATGGGCTATGTCATGGAAACCCTTCATGGTGTCAGTTTTCTCCAGTACTGTCCTGGAAAATAAGATACCGCCCTTCTTATAGCGTAATACAATGTTGAGAAACAGGTTTGGGATTCATGATTCAGACACTTTCGGTATTCCTATGTGTCCCCTGGAGTAACTGAAAATTATCTATAACTAAGGTGGCTTCTACTACACATACCTTTGTATCCACAAAAATAGGCATCCCAAACATACTCCTTTTATTCTGTTTGCGGTAGGCAGTTTGTGTCTCTTATAGTATACCTATCCACAATCTGTTGGTCTTTTAGGCTGTAGTATGTCAGTCACTGTCTGGACCTCCTCTGTTGGTACAGCACTGTGAAAGCTGACTGTTAAACATGCTGCTGCACTGCTTGTGCTGCTGTTCCTAACATCACCCCTGATGTACACAGGTCATGACATTCAAAATGGGCATGTCCG